>NC_061089.1:53898729-53916229 GCF_015104395.2 Macrobrachium nipponense
TAGTAAAAGTAATGCAGATAATAACATATTATTAAAAAGATGGAGAGAGAGAGAGAGAGAGAGAGAGAGAGAGAGAGAGAGAGAGAGAGAGAGAGAGATTTTATTTGAAAGATAAAAAGTGACCAAAGGAAATGGTAGTCGTAATACGAAGAACGAAGCTGAAGAGAGATGCAAGAGATAGGAGGTCTTATTAAAGACAGGAAACAAAAACACAGATGTCTTAATTCAAGACAAGAAAAGCAAAGATGACAAGTGGTTCCGTTTCCTATTTTATAAAAATAAATCAATTAATTAACACTCTCTTCGAGTTTTCATTTCAGATAAGTATCTCAGACCCAAGATACGAAACTGCCAATAGGAAACAAAGACGGACTGATTAAAAAAAAACTTCCATAAACAGGAAAAATGTCTTTTCAATCCCCTTGTTACATCGCATAGAATGTCATTGGCTCTATCCACCATAATTTCAATATACCCGTATATTCCTTCATTTTTTAATTAAAGCTCTGGTTTTTTTGCAGTTTAAGTTCTACATCTTCTCCTTTTAATTCTGTAAGAGTTAGGAATGTTAAATAAGGATAGAAAAAACTTGTTAAAAGTCCTGATTAATATGATTAATCAGTATAACTGATTAATATTATTTATGAATGCCACTTCTTTCTATTTGGTTCCTCTGCTCGTTCCCATAGATGTTAAGGATCCGAATCCTTAAGGATTCTTTGGCATAACAAATTGACTAGAGCAGTGGTTCTCAAGGTTGAGTGCCCACCCCACTAGGGGCTAACTTGATTTTTAAATGGGGCCAAGAAGAGAATGTTTAAACCAAGTTAATGGCCTTTTAGGCTTCCTCCACGTGAATATATAAGAATTATGTATCACCTAAGAGGGCATCAGGATTTTTGAGGGGATTAGGTGGGGCATGGCCAAAAAAAAAAAAAGTCGGAAGACGCTGGACTAGACTAACACCTACAGTCAGTGTGTCTGTATCTATAATAATGGTAAACTACTCCTAAATACAATATATATATATATATATATATCTATATATTATATATATATATATATATATATTTACTATATATATATCATCCGTAACTGTGCTCCTCTTCCGATAAAAAAAAGTGCACAGACTAAAAGTGAGATTGGAATGTGCAACGGGGAAGTTCATTGCTATGTAATTAATTTTCTTCCCCGAAATAATTAAGAAATTGATGGGATATAATCTCCAGTGGCAAGTGAGCCCGCAGCAGCTCCCTTTTTCGGAATATTAATTTTCATTCGTTTATAGCATTCTGCGAGCAATAATCCAATTCGAAACTGGGAATGATTTTCATTCATTGGCGTAATTAGCAATTAGCCTCCATTGGATTTTAAGTTGCTAATGATTAATATATAATTGACATTATTGGTTCAAGACAAATATTGTGAATTGACGAGGTGGCTTTAACTTTCAAGTCAATCAAATACTTCCATGTTTACTCTGTGTGTTTACGTTGGTATGTGCGTGTGTATGTGTGAATGTTTACGTTCCCTCAGTGTTCATGATCTATTGCGATAAGGAAAAAATCCCTGCTCCATAACGGGTGTAGATTTTCTTGTCTGGATAAGCCTAAGCTTAATCAGCTGCGGAAAAGGAATAATTGAGCAAAACTCAGATAATTTTGCTTTAGAGAAAAATTGATACAGTGAAACTTAAGAAACCTCCTCACATACAACTCGGGTACATAAATGTTGACACTACTATTTTCATATCTGCCCTTTTTACTGAAGACTATACAGTGCTGTGTCATTCACTGCCGAAGATTAATCAAGTGAAATACGAAAATATTCCTGTTGTGTGTGAAAAGGATCAAAACAAAGCTTAAAGGATTACGATGGAGTAAAGAACTTCAAGTATCTCAACTTAATGTATCTCAGCAATACAGCAACGATTTCGAAGCTGACCAGCACTTTGAACAATGTGAGCATTCCAAGTTAAGACTGAAGTAACCCGTCATTTATTTACATCATTATCGAAAAGATTCGTTGAGTTTTGTAGTCACTGATCTTGGCCACGTTGAAGGATCATTATGCAGAGAAACTCAGAAAATCACAGATGGTAGGTGAAGGCAGATCAGTGTGAAGTAGTATGGGATAATGGAAAAGGTGTGGGATGTAATGGACAAGGAATTTTGAGATTGAGGAACCAGCTCAATAGGATTAGGAGAAGAGGTAGGAAACAGAATAGGTGATTGATCAGAGTCCTTATGATCACTACTAAAGATGGCGAAGGTAAAAGATGTTGCAGCACGATCAGCAACATATATAAAATCGTTGCACAAAAGGCTAGAATATTTTACAGACAATGGAACTAAATTGATATTAATTAAACTTGTCTAATAAAGCCTTAGGCCACATAGTCAGGTACCGCAGCAGTATCAACAAAAATTTTCCCAAACCTTTTGGAAAGAAGTTCTATACATTTCAGGAATGGAAGAAAGAATTGATCTTTGAACTAATGAAAGGAACGGATCTGAGTGACTAAGGAAGTCCGATTGAAGTTATATATGGACTGTTTTTTTAGAGATAATGTAAGTAATAGCAATAGTATGTTAGCACAGTTTAATATAAGCTGTTATTTTTCTGTAGGGTGTGCTGAACCAGCACAAATTTCTAACATGAATAATAACTGATGGAATCGACTACAAGATAAAAAAGTTTTTTCCACAAACTTCTTAAGATTTGTGTAGCAGTTTAGTCTGATTTTTTGCTAGTCTTCTCATGTGGAAGAACCGTACAAAGTTACCGAATAGGCTGGAAACCAAGAATGCTGAAAGTGTTTAGAGAAACCTCAGCTACAAAGACTAGACCTTGTGGATTTGATCTCGTAACCAGAACATTCGAGTAATTCCTTTTCTGTATCGTTTCTACTTCAGTTTTTTTTTCGTGAATCTTTAGAGATATTTAACCATAGCTATATCCTAGAACTTCCAAGTGCCATATCGTAGTCTTGTAGTCGATTTGGAATTTAGGTCGTTTTAGCTAAAAATAAGAAATACAAAAGCATATAACCATGACAAGTAGGCTTCCATGTCAACGCTGATTTAGCTTGCTTATCAGAATTTTTCAGTGGTCACTGTTAGCTTGTGATTTTGTGTCCACAGACAGCTTTAAAGCATATATCATAGCAATATCGAATACCCAGTGTTGCTTCAGTTTGTTGTTTCTAATACATACACACAAACATATATTCATATATATGTATGACAGACCACCCAGGTCACTTCATTTTATTTTAGTATTTTTTATTTTATTTATGAAGACTGACAATCATTATAAGCATTCTTTTAGTACTGAGGTTAATGATAAATGTTTTTTTTTTGTTATTTTTATTGCAAATAATATAGTCGTATATGTACAATAAAAAAAGATCACTCACCAGATTTGTGGTCTGATCAATTCACTCTTTGATGTAAGATTTCGAAAGTGAGGAATTTTAGTTATAAGATGGAAACAGTTTTAATGTTTACATTATATTTTCTGATGAATTGTGATCTAAACAATACTAGGTAGCATAAACGGGTTTTCGCGGATGAGTCGTGTATTCATTTAAGCCAAAACAGAGAAGAAAGACGAATCTGTTCTGATGTGGAATCTACCAGCGTATTCGTCTCTAAACTTAAATCCAGCATCCAGTTCATAGGGAGCCCTTGTCCTGATTTCGAGATTTCCTCCATAGTGGACATCACCGACCATCACATCAGCTAATATCTTTGGACCGAATACTTTAAGAGGAATCTTAAGTTCTCCTTCAATCTTTTTGAAGTTTTCAATTGGCGTTTCAACTTCCAAGTGCATCTTGACTTCATCTTCATCGTTTTTAAGGTGAAGCTCGGTGCTGAACTTGACTGGTTTGTCAACAAAGATTAGCATCTTGATTTCTTCATCTTTCAAGTACTGTGCCCCAAACTTCATCTTCTTGTAGCCTGCAAACGGTGTGTTGATGATCACCTTGGTTCTGATGTCATCTTTGGACAAGACTTGAACATCCATGATACCAGAAACGGATTGTTCGTTGTTCTGGAGTTGCAGTTTTATTTCCATATCTTTCATCATTTCTCCATGGATCTGTCCCTCACCTCGAACCATTCCAGTTGGAATGAAGGGAGATGTAATCTCTACTTGGAAGTTGCTACTTCCTTTTTCATAAACCAAGTCAAAAGTGTTAACCTTATCATTGAATGTTCCAGTAACGTGTATTTTAACTGTGCTGGAGAAGTTCATAGCTGAAACAAGTGTTGCTTTGGCTATCTTCAGGTAAGGAAGTTCAACATTCAGTGAAAATTCAATAGCCTTATCAGCCAAGGAATATGATCCCTCTACAACATGCCTCTGACCACCTGTTGTTACTTCACCTTTGAAAATCATGTTTGCCTTATCACCGTTGAGAAGGGCATTAATAATAACATCACTGGGAAGCAGAGGAGAGACAACTTCAAGAGCTAAGAGATAGTCAGCAGGGAATTGGTAAGTCATTCTCCAGGATCCTTGAATTTTGTGAACACCCCCTGAAGTTTCAAGAGAAATTCCAGCTGTGTCAGCTTTGAATGTGATGGTTGCAGTGAATTTACTGATAAGTGGAGAATCAGCTCCCAAAATGAACTCAACTCCATCAAGCAAATTGAGTTCCAATTTCAGTGTATGGGATTCGGATGTAACAAGTTTTGTTGTAAAGGCTAAGTGTTGATAAGAACTGCTTGGGAATGTAATATCGAATGAAATTTCTCTTTTGCCATCAATCAAAGGTGATTCAATATCAAATGCTCCCTCAAGATGGTTGGCTGCAATATTAAATTTTCCATGGATCTTGTGTGTCATGGAGTCCAGGACAGTGACAAGTGTTCCCTCGATGTTGTCAAGAGATGGATATTTTGCCTCAAGAGTCAACATGCGATGTACATTCATGAGTGTTGAATCTAGCTCAAGCAAAAATGAGGAGTCTCCCAATGCAAACTTCCCTTTCAGATCAACTTCATAAACACCAGATGGTATATCAGCCTTCATATGAGTCTGGAGAGAGGACCCACCACTAATGATGATATTTCCATTTAAAACAACCTTGGATAAAGCATGAATTGGAGTGTAGATCATCAAGTCCCCAGTATATCCTTCTTCGAAAGAAGCACCAACAAGATTGCATCTCATGGTGTATATCTCTCCTGCTAAATTTAGTTTAGCATCTCCAGCAATTTTTCCATTAAGGTCGAGGTCAACTGTTCCTTCAATTTTGGGGATCATATAGAAAGGCAAAACCAGATCAAGTTTTCCCTCTAATTTTTCTCCTGCTATGAACTTGAAGTAGCCTCCCATTTCTTCCATCCCTCTGAATGGAGTGTGAATATTCAGTGAGCCCTCAGAGAATCCCAGTATATGTCCTGATACAGATATAGCTTTCATATTCTCATCTTTGCCAAGTGATATTTCCAAAGTCTTTTGATCAGGAGCCCAGTTCAAATTAGAAAGGAACTGAACGTGATTCCATCCAGGGAAAGTAGAGGTGAAGTCCCAGTTAAGATGTGCGTGTGTTCCTTCAATTCCTGTTCCAAGTTTGAAAGAGTATTCATACTGCTCAGATGTCATTTTAGACATAATAATCTCATTAAGGTTATCAATGTCGTATTTGATCATCATGGATACATTACTGAATCCAGGGAATGGAGAGCTTGCCTGCAGAGTGACTTCAGAAGTACGAGGGGAGAGATTCAGAATACCACTGAGAACATAATTATTTTCATTGTAAATTACATTCAGTGTAGCATCTTTCTGGCTTCCTGTCCATTTGTAGGTGAATCCAAGGGAGATGATTTTCAAGAGATCAAATGGTGTTGTAAGTTTGAATACCATGTCATGAACTGCATAAGATACATGAAGGTTGAATTTGTATGTGCCCAATTCAATGTTCAAGTATCCAATTTTCTGGCCGAAGTCAATGCGTCCATCTACAATGATTGCCTTTACAACATCAAATGGAGTCTCGAACTTGATGGTGATCTTATTAGGAGCATATTCTCCATGGACGCTGAAGTTCCATGTTTTAGCATTCAGATTCATTTTCAGGCTGGCATCCAACTTGTTATTGTTTTCATCTAAGTCCAGAGTGTAAGAGGCACCTAGAACTTCATATCCTTCAATGGGCAGATGTAGTTCTATGGCCCCTGATTTCATTGAATAGTATTCTATATCAGCAGTAACTTTCTTTTCAAAACTACCTTTCTGGATGAACAATAAAGCTCCTTTCTTCTCAGAGATAACATCGTACTTTATGTCAAGAGTTAGTTTTTCCCAGTCAGCAAATGGAGTTTTAACTCCAACCAAAAGTTCTGACTTCATAGGAGTGAAGATTGCACGTGTTTTTATTTCATAATTTTCGCCATTCCTGTCAAAGTGAAGGAGGCCCTCAACTCCATTTTTGAACAGTTCATATTTTATGCTCACAGCCACGTTCTTCATCACTTCAATTGGAGTTGAAATTCCAATAGATATACTGTAATCAGTAACAGTAACATCTGCATTGTAATCATACGTTGTGTGGTCTTTCTCAAATGATGCTAAAACTGTATGTTTGTCATTCTGTGCTGAGTAGTCACCAATCATCTTGATTAATTCAAAACCTTGGAATGGGGTATGAATCTCAATATGGAAGTTGTTATTTTGGACACTGGTCTTAAGGTAAAAGTGTTTTGAATCACCTTCTATCTTGAGATCAACTTCAGCGGTTTTAATGTCCTGTGAAAAATCATATTTAGTATAGACAGCAGCAGAGCTGAATCCAGGAATTGGTGACTTGGCCATAATTTTAACATATCCGTTTTTGTAGATTATTTCACCCTCAAAGTCAAGAGAATAGATGGTATCATTCAAAGTAAATGTGAGGTGTAATTTTTTGTTGGTGTCAATCAGATCAGAATCAAATGCAAGATCTACTTTCGAAATCTGGGCAATTGGAGTTTCTAAAGTGATATGAAGCTTTGGCTTGGATGTGTTAAGATGAATGTCAGTGGTAAGATGGAATTTATCTCCAGATACTGTAGCATCAAAATTACCAGTGAAGTGATTTTCCTCCCAGTTAAATTCTCCGGAGAAGTTAATATCTTCCCATCCAGGAATCGGGGTCATTAGTTGAACAGCAATTGCTTTATCTTCAAGATTGAAGTTCCCTTCTACTGTATGAACAGCTCCTTCTTTATCGACAGAAAACTTGAAATTGTATGGCATCTTAGTTAAATCAAAGTTACCTTCGAGGAGGAAATGTGTCCATCCCTCAAAAGGAGTGGTTATTTCTGATTTGACATGAACTTTTGAGAGAATTTCTGAAGAAACTTCCAGTTGCCAGTGATACTGACGATCATTTCTGTAAGCCTTAATGTCAGCAGTTTTCTTGATGTGCTGTAAATCCCAAGTGGCTTCCCCACCAATAGTCTTCACAACATCAAATGGTGTGGTGGCTTCTAGCTTCATCATAGGAGATAAATCTTTGGAGAGGTCAATGACACCTAGAAGAGTGATCTGGCCAATAGCAAAAGATGAATCTAACTTAATTTGCTTTACTGGTCCTCTTAAGGAATATGATAAATTTGCTGAAATTTCTTCATAGCCTGCAAAAGGAGTGTTGATAGTCAAGTTGATTGTTCCTTTCTCAGGTTTGACATGTAATGACCCTTTAACAGAGATCATTTGGTCATTTTTAGATGCAGAAACATCAACTGAAGTTTCACTTACGAATAAGGAAGCCTTCATTTTCTCCCAACCACTGAATGGAGTATCCATCTCAAGTAGGATTGTCTCAGCTTCATATCTTCCAATAAGATGAATCACTTTTGAGCCATATGCCATTGTCACATCTACCTCTTTCTTATTTACATCAAACTTAATTTCAAAAGCCATGTTTTCAAATGAAGTAACAGAAGAGTGAACCTCAATGCTGGCTTTGTCACCACTGTAAGCCCATTTACCAGTCAGTTCAATATGTTGTACAGCATCCACTGGGATCTCAGCTATCAA
Organism: Macrobrachium nipponense; assembly: GCF_015104395.2. NCBI lineage: Eukaryota > Metazoa > Arthropoda > Malacostraca > Decapoda > Palaemonidae > Macrobrachium > Macrobrachium nipponense. Next base: position 53,906,770 of record NC_061089.1, read on the forward strand.
AGACCAGTTTCCTTTATTAATGGACCCAGAAAGCAGTCCTGTAATTTCAAACTTTTTGATATATGTGGCTAGTAGATGGATCTTTTTCTCAGGTGTGGTGAAATCATAAGAAGCTTCAGCAGTAACTAGAGAGCTGAGGAAAGTGGATTGGATTTCTAGTCTGCTATTCATTTTTTCCATTTGGAATTTACCTGCAGCATCAAAAGTGATATGTCTTTCACCATACTTCAGGTTAAGATGGAGAACCTTTCTTGGCGATGAATAATCCAATTTGAACTTGTAACCCAGGTTTTCCATGAATGGCGTTTTCAAGATGGATCCACATGAAAAGACACTGTCAAAAACAATGAAGTTTTCCAATTCAATTTTGCGTCCAGGTGCATATTCTATGACAAATGTTGGTTTATATTCAATGCCGTTGTCTTCATGATGAAATTCTGCTTTAATAACATCAATCCATGGAGTTTCCAGTGCAACTGTAGCATCAAATTTATGTGAATTTCCACTGCTCTGATTATCAAAAGTTGTGGCTAGATGAAGAGATTTGTCATTCCACATAAACTCCATATCATGTTTGGAAAGTGTTCCTGAATATGAATTGACATTCTTAAGCTTGTAAAGTCCATTGACAGTTAGTGTGTTCTCCCAGTTGAAAATATCTGTAGCAGAAATGGTATGGTCAATTGTGAGAGACTTTTCATATTTGGTGAAAATGAACTTAGTAACTCGCTCATTTCCATTTTTCAGGCTGTCAATAGTAACCTTCAGGTCATCCAGGCCCCACAAGGTGGAAGTGATGGCTGCCTCTAAATTTGCAAGACTTTTAGAGACATCAAGTAGTCCATTAACATAGATAGTAATTTTTTCAGCATTGAAATGGGCATCCAAGGTGGAGATCATGTTGGTGTCGGTCACTTTATGATTGACTGAGATGGAAGCTTTATTCAATGGTGTAAAGAGGTCTACTGAAAGGACAATATCTTCTGCAGATTTCATATGACCGTGAGCATGAAGCTTCAGATTGCCATAGTTTGACCAGAATCTTGTAAACTCAAATTTAGTCTGAAATTCTTCAGGGTTAATTGTATGTTCAAGAATACCTGTGATAGGCTCGGTGAAGGGTGTGATGAATCGAAGATCTCCAATAAGTTTTGTAGTGTCAGCCATTTCTAATTCTCCATTCACATTAAGCATTGACTTCTTATCACCCATGATACCCTCAAAAACAAGACTAAGCTTAGACCAGTTGAAATGGTAATTAACAGTGGCAGTAATCTCAGGCAGTGAGGGAATGTTCATTTTCAGGGCTAGGGTGACATCTTGTTCACTTCCAAGAACCACCACTCCTTTAAGATTTGCTGTAGCTACTTTATCGCCAAATTTAACCTCAAGGGTGGATGTAAGGTCATTATTGCTCAGAACATGGTTCAGGTTAAGAAGTATCTTGTCTGTGAAGGGAGTCTCTAATGAAAATGAGGACTGTACACCATCTCCGCTGAAAACAAACTGGAATGCAGATATGAGCTTCCAAGAATCCCAGGAGGCAAGAAAATCAGTCTTAAGGGAGTTTTCATTAATTTCATGGTCAACTTTGAAGCTTATGTGTTCGAAATTAGGGAAACTGCTGCTGAAAGCTACTTCAGTGTGCAAGGCACTCTTGGGTGCACCTGTTTGAATCTTACCAGCGACGCTCAGAGCCAACTGCTTTGAATTTTGCCAGGAAGCTGTCAACTGAGAAGTAATTTCCAAGTCCTTTAGTGTCACTGAGAAAGAGGCTTCTTGTTTTTCAAATCCTGCAAAGGGTGTCTGCACTAAAACTGAAACAGATTTAGTTTCACCCATAGTGTACTTCACAAGAGTAGTTACAGTTTTGCCGTTCCATGTGGCTTCAAGTTCAACACCGCTGTCTACTAAAGTGCTCTTAACTGTTGCCTCTTGGTCAACAAATCTGAAAGGTATAAAATAACATTGAAATTTTTATGAAGAATATGTTAGATAGTTAAATATATGACTTGTAATCATATACTCTTAACAAAATTGTCAATATTCTATAACTTTGTTGCTCTTTTTTCAAAACTTACTTGACATGTGCCATGATTTCGTTTTGTGAGAGCTGTCCTTCTATTAAGAACATTGCTGTTGGGTCAACGTCCTTGTTCCATTCACCAGTAATGTGTAATTTTTGTACATCTGGAGTCTGAGAAATCTGAAATTAGAGTATGATTATTATAGTCCCATGATAACACTAAACTGTTGTAAGACTTACATTGAGAAGAAAATGTGAGATTGGGTTAATATAGGAAAATAAATTTGCCTTCAGCCTTAATGATTGGCAAAGAAATAGTTTAGACGTTCTTTATATGTTTTCTTAAATGCTCATAAAAAGAAGTGAATTCAAGCAAAATATAGTTTTAATTTTTATTTTATTTTGTCATGCCCAAGGTAAATAATTTTGTAATTCATTACTCTTACTTGAGCATTAACGAGGATGTGTCGCATAACGTTGGCCTCGAAAAGTGCAGAAGTTTTTGTTCCCTCAAATTTGACATCATAGTTTTGTCCATTTACAGTGGTGTGGATTTCTGATGTAGCCTTCTCTGAATCTGCATACAACCCAAGGGTGCCCTTTACGTCAATAGCTGGTGCCATTAAAGATCCATCGGCAACAACATTGAATTTTCCTTTCACAGAATTGTTTTCTAATTTGCCCTCAAGTATATAAGCTTCTTCTTTTATAACAGCCTTAACCTGAAGGTAAAAGAAAAGAAAAGAATAGAGATTAGAATGCGACTGGGTTAGTTTGCTTTTATCATGTAGTATTCTTTTTATACAGAACAATTTGTTTATCTATATTCTGGAGTTCTAGTGCCCTTACTAATTTTGGCAAATATTGCCCCGAGACCCACGTGTTATTATGATAAAAGTAATTTGCTTGGCAAAAAGAAAGTAAAAAATTTTGAGTACAATCACTGGAAAATTAATGCAAAGCAACCCAATCTGTCAATTAATTAACCTTTGATTTTTACTAATTGTATCATTACTTTGCATTGATACTTAGGTCTAGATTGAAGCTTTGCCTGTCGTTTTTTTATGAAATTTTAAAATCTTACCTGAGCCTTGTACTGTTGATGTTCTACCTCTGTGAAAGTCATGTCCACTGAAGCTCTGAAATCTGCAAACTGGGATGGATCTATAGCCCCATGAAGTGTATATGTGCTCATTGTATCAGTTAGCTGTTTAATGGCTTCAACTTCAAAATGAAGTGTGTTCTGTCCATTCCAAGCATATACAGTATCCAGCTTTGTAGATATCATTGTGTGGTAATAATCCAGTTTTGTTTTGAGAATTCCTTTGATGTTCAAAATTTCGCCGAGTGGAGTGATTACAATCACTGATGGTTCAAAAATAGTGGCATCTTCAACATTTTTTAACAGACTGGTTTCAATTGCATAATTTGCGCCATCGTCAAAAGATACAGCGCATTTTAGCTTTTTGTTTAGGTTCGTCCATATGTAATCCAAGTTACCTTTTCCTGACTTTATTGGTGTATGAATATCAACAGAGATTGAATTTTCTGCCATTGCTAAAGTTAAGGATACTTTATGGTCTGTTTGTGACCCAGGAGTATCAAAGAGAACTTCAAAGGTATCACTATCTCGTTTGAAATGCATTATATATCCTGTCTGAGTACCAGTCTTTTTAAGATAGATGTCAGCTGCGAAAGGACCCATTGGTGAGGCCATTAATGATAATGAACCACAAAGTTCCATGCCAAGGATATCAGGGGTGCAGTGTTCCAATTGTGTTTTCTTGCCAACTTCTTTTTTCATTTGTTCATTGTTAATGACGTAGATGAACTCACCTTTAACATCAAGAATTTCTACTTTTTCCTTAGGTGAATTAATTGCAATGTCAACTACTTTTCCATCTACAATTTGAACTTTTCCATCTAGGAATGTGGATGTATGGAGTGTAGAGGAAACTTTTACACCAGTCTTTGTTACATGTGCATCAAGAATAATGTTGCCATCAAATTCTACTGCAACTGAAGGGTGCAAGTGACCTTCTACATTGAAATTTGTGAAACTTTCTGCATGGAAGTTGTTTGTCATTTCGAGTCCAAAGTTACCAGTTACTTTTGAATCTAGCATTAATGGCAAACCAGAAATGGTTGGAATATTGATGTGGGTGTCTATTAACTGGATTGATTTGGTGTACTCAACCTTTCCTTGTCGAACAATGTCCATCAATAAATCCATAGGATGTGATACATGTGATGATTTCATGAAGAAGTTTTCCAATCCATGGAAGTGATGGTAATGAAGTTCGTTACCAAAGACACGTAAGTAATAAGACCCCTCGGGCTCATCAGATATTTTGTCCAAGAATCCTTCTAATGTAGTTGAATCCGCATTTGAGTTTGCTCTCATGTTCCTTAAAGCTTGTTCAACATGCTCCTCAGGGAAGTATCCATTAGATCCAAAGAAACGTTCGATGTATGCTTCAAATCCATCAATCCTGCCACCGATTTCAAAGAAGTTGATAGATTCTCCAAAAATGTCAAGTGTGAGGTTAAGCATAGCTGACCGTGGAAGGTAAGATTTGCTGTTGAAAACAACATTGCTCTCTACTGAGGCACCAATGTTAAGCTCATTCATGAAAAAGGATGATTCATAGTTTCTGGAGAATCGCAAAGCATCTGAGTTGAATTTCTTTTGCAGAAGTTCTTCTCCAATCATCTCATGCATCCATTGTTTTTCAGGAGCAGCTGATTCTTGCAAGTTAGTCATATGAGTCCAAACAAAGGATCCCACTTGGTTGACACCTTCTGAGATAAGCCTTTCCTTCACAATATCAATGAATGATGGGGTTGGACAGGACATAAGGGCGAGGTAAGCACCAATACGTAGCTCTGGATCATATGATTCATCTTTGAAGACAGTCAAAAGATTGGATCGATCATATTCACAAGGGGTGTGTCTCCAAGCATCTAAAGCAGCAATACGGACTTCCATGTCATTTTCTTCTAAGTAGCAGGTTTCCAAAATGGATTTTGCATTTACCCAATGCCCAGCATTACCTAAAGCTTTCAAAGCTACAAGAACATGTTCTTTCTCATCTTCATTTGTAAATCTGCATCCTGCACCAAGCTGCTTCTCAATAAATGTTACAATATGTCGAACTTCAGGTTCTGCATCACAAGTTTTATGCCATTTGCAATAGTTGTTGATGAGGGCTGATGTTCCAAGGAGGGCTTTCTGGCTAGGGTTGGTCTCAATAAGTGGCTGCAAAAGACAAGGAATCCATAAGCATATATATATATATATATATATATATATATATATATATATATATATATATATAATATATATATAATGTATATATATATTGTAAATGTATTTGTAAATATCCATTCTGTTATTATATTCATGTCCCCTAAGTTCAGTTTAAACAAAATATAATTATCCTTACTAAAACATACTGCAATTGCAAAAAGTATAGTGATTAGATAACTTACAGCAATAGACTTCAGCATTTCAGCAGTTGGATGTTTCTGGAATGCCAAGGAAGTAAACCAGATATCTCTCTCAATTTCACTCATTTCACCTTTGATAATTAGGTCTCTGACAACGGCCATAGAAGGTGCTGTTCCTACTAAGGGTAGTGCATCAACCATAAACTTATGGGTGAGAGGAGCAGTGGCACTGGCTAAAATTTCAGTTAACTGAGGATAGTCCATATTTTTAAGATGATCTACTAGGTCAGCAAAGAGAGCAGGGGTGTTGCTGTGAACGTCAGAGGCTGATTCCATAGCAAGATCACTGAGGAGCTTGTGGACATGTTGAGGATCTTCTACAACTGGTTCAAAGATATCCTCATATACAAGTGACTTACGGTAGAACTCAAAATCTGAAACAAGGAGGCATTTTTCAAATAACCATGAGACGTTTTCAGTGAAAATACTACACATAAATCCAAGTATATATTTCCAAGTTAGGACATCTCTGCAATCGATAAGTGTCTCAATGGGAATATTTTATAGCTCACCTGATACTCCTCCCAAAGCTTCTTGTGACTTCAAAACCAATGATGTCTTGACTGTGGTTTTTGCCACTTCTTGTCCTTCTCCAAAAGGCCTAGCCTTGTAGATTTCCTCACATTCAGCGTTAATCATGATGTCCTTCTCTATCTTTTGGTGGCAAATATTAGTTGTCTTCATGAAAGGAAGGTTCTGAACTGGTGAATCAGTGATGTAACTAGAAGAGCTAATAAATGTTGAGAAGTCGGGCCTTTCGCTGCAAGTGTTCATGTGTGTGATCCTCTCTACGTTGACAACGTCTCCTTCAGTTACAGATTTGTACTCTGTTTCGCAAACGCCAGACACGTCTTTTTCTTGAAGGAACTGTCAAATTTGGATAGTCAGTTTCATTAATATCTTCAGTAGTTAATGAACTTCGAACTATTTGTTTTATTAAATTTTTTACATACTTTTTTACGGAAATAACATAGTATAATATGCATTATATCTAATGCCATACCTCGCCTCCATGGGCAGTCATGGTGTTCTGGAAAGTGGATAGAAGACCTCTCTTGAAGTTAAGTACCCATGTTGGCTCAGAAACGACGCTGCAGATGTTCTCAATCATACCATCTTGGAAGGAGAATTTCAGAGGATTCATAGTCAAAGCCTCAGAAAGCTTCCCAGCAAGATCTGCATCACCTTCTAAGTTGACATCAGTCAGCTGTAAACAGATTAATGTTATTTCATGAGTGACATTTGAATATGCAGTGGAAACTATCGTCCATTTTATTTGCGAGAAATGTGTGACTTCTGGGGAATCTATTCGAGTGGTTTGCATCTCTTACCCTCAGAATGTGTTCGCAGGGCGCAGAGACGTCCATGTGGGCAACCGCTGTGATCTTCATGACGGCGTCATCACCAGCGACTCCGATGAGTGCAGATGTAGTCAAGACAGAGTAGTCGTACACATAACTCTTACCTAGATTTTGGACAGGAAAGTTGAAATATGAGGAGCGATATGAATGGCGGCATATAGCCGCAGTATAATATGATCTCCCTACCATCTGACTGTATACCCCGTAGGCGGGTAGTGCCGTCAGTGCAACTCATGCGGTGCACTGTAGGCGTTACTTAAGGTTCTTTGCAGTGTGCCTTCAGACCCTAGCTGCAACCCCTTTCGTTCCTGGTACTATACCTCCTTTTATATTCCTTTTCTTCCATCTGATTTTTCACTCTCTCCTAACAATTGATTCATAGTGTAACTGCGGGGTTTTCCTCCTGTTACACCTTTCAAACTGTTTATTGTCAATTTCATTTTCAGCCTTGGGCCTAAATTCTATATTCAATTTATCTGACTGTATAAAAAATTTGACTACATAAAAAAATTTCAAACTGCATACATTTGAATAATTCTCACTAAGGTTCATTATCTCTGACTTATTTACCTGGTTCATAAGCAAATGCCAGTTGAGCTGAGCAGTGAGTGGCACAGGAACCAGCCAAAATTGATGGAGCTGGAAGAGAAAGAAATATTGTAAGAATATAATTCAGCATTAGGAAGTTACGGTTACAAAACTCGCGGTATATATATTTCTATGTTGGTAGTAAGGCATATCACCCAACTACCATTAACATAAATGGCAAACGAACTTAGTTGCAACCAAAAAAAAAAAGATATTTTGAATCATCGTTAGTGTCCTATGATAGCTAAATGGTTCGTTCTGATAGATATCTTTCCATGGTTTAAGATAAGGTGTCGTAAATCCATGTTTTCAAAGGTGCTTGCATAGATCAAGCATATCGTTCATTAGAAATAAAAACCCTGATATATGTACTGTTTGGTGGGAAATACGATTTGATTGAGAGGTAAATCATTATTCTCCAAATAGTGCTTCCGATATGTGAATAGATTATGAGTTTTGAGGAACTTCAAAATATTAGCATTTAGCGTGTTTTCTATTATAACTAAAGAGGATCGAATCGTAAATATATTTTATGACCATCATGGCTATTAAGTGTACAAATTCAAATGTTTCTGCAAAGAGATGTTATAAATATTTACCAACTTATGATTACGTAGTGCCAGTATATATATATATAATATATATATATATATATATATATATATATATATATATATATATATATATGTGTGTGTGTGTGTGTGTGTGTATACATATGTATATATATATATATATATATATATATATATATATCTATATATATCATATATATATATATTATATTAAATAATGTTGAAACAAAACAACAATTGCCAGACGCATAATAACTTTCAAGAATTATTTCAAGAATCTTTCGTTGTCAGTGAGTTGTTTTTGGTATTATACAATGTTTATCGTTAAAACATGTTTATCGAAGCTAGAATGCGATTCACATTTAACAGGGGTTTTCCGGACAGCTAAAACTGAAACATATTTAGCAGGATATTCTTTAACAACCGTGTTTCGAGGGGATAGTACCCATGTATTTAAATAGAAGCCAGCATTTGAATAATATATGTAGGATGACTAGGGTGACCAGACGTCCCCATTTCGAATCACTGCCCCCAAAAATGACTACTAATGTCCCCTTTGCCGAATTTGCCCATTGTAAATGCAAATCGTAATAAATTGCTAATTGTTCTAAGATGAGAGTTAAGATTTTTTTTCTCGAAACCTCTAAGGCTCTTGCAGTAGCATGGTGGTTAATGTTAGAATACATTTTGGTTTGCTTTACTAGTCATAGAATCATGTCTAGAGGTTTCCCTTTTGTGCTATAAATTATATTTTACCATTGAAGGTAATATTGCTCTGAATAAATGCTGACTCAATCATACTCTTTCATTTATTCATATAGTGTTTATCTAAATATATCCATAGCATATACAAACTCGTTAATTTATACAGGTGTTCCCCTTTCATATCTCAAATAAGTGGTCACCGTAAGGATAACTGACGCTAGAACATAAGTCATTTATACTTTTGTAATACTGATGGATTATCCATTTTTCCACATCTTTTGTTAGTCTATAGAAACTGGGGGATTCGAAAAAACAACTTTATTGCTTTGACTAAAGCAACAGAAATAATTCCAACTCGATCGTATGATCTGCTCCCTAATGTTATGTAAATGGAGATTACACTTTAAGTTCAATCTGGCTTGAGGATATTGTTATTGGGAAGTTTAATTATGAAACAAGTTCCTTATTCGTATAATTTTGTTAACACTATCAAGAGCAGTCATACCTTTAATAATTTGTTATGGATCCTTTCTGACATACTGTAAATAATAACGATTTTGCGAAAAATAGGAGAACTTTGATTTATTTGAGATTCAATGATTACAAATGAATGCAAAGGTGAATCGTAGAAAAGTAACAGTTAAATGGAATCGATATCTGTTACTGTAGCATTATTAAAGCATTTAATAGCAAAGAAG
>NC_061089.1:53926229-53941229 GCF_015104395.2 Macrobrachium nipponense
TTTAAATCTAATGAGGCTAGAGGACTACAAATTGGTATGTTGATCATGCACCCTCCAATCATCAAACATACCAAATTGGAACCTTCTATCTCTAGTATATTTTATTATATTTAAGGTTAAAGTTAGTCATAATTGTGCTTCTGGCCACCACCGGACCGTGGTTAAAGTATCGTGGGCTGCTGCTCATACAGCATTATACCCAGACCACGGAAAGATAGATCTATTTATGGTGGACTTTATTATACGATGTATCGGCTGTACAGAAAACTCGATTTACGTCGAAAAAAACTTTGGCGCACTTTTTACTTGATTTATATTCAGTTTACTTCAGATATCCTTACAGGGAGACACGTTTCAGACTGCGAAATATCTTCCCAAAAACTATTATATGTTTTGTTTAGAAATCGTATAACTATTTTGTCATGCCAGTTATTGAAATCTGACGTTAGGCTCTTCCACTTCTTTTTATAAGTATTACTTCTTTTTTTCTATCTGCGTAAAATGCTCATATATGATTTTGGTGTCTCCCTTCTAAGGTGCCGGGCAAACTTTCTCTTGGACCTTGTCATTTTCAAGTTTTTTTTTTCCGCAACGAAATTGATTGCCATAACTGTGAAGATAATTTTTTCCTGTTCTTTCAGTCTTAGGTTGGGTAGGTTATATCACTCATACTGTAGATATGCAATGAAAAAACGTAAACTGAGCTGCATTCATTTCTTATGATACTGTAAATTTTTCATTTTATATGAAATAATGAAAGTAATCATTATCAACTGCCTTTCAAAAGACTTGAAAAACATATTTGGTACCCTATGGCTACCATTTTTTTTTCTGTTGCATATTTTATAAATTTTTATTTTCCCCGGTCCATTTAGAGAGAGAGAGAGAGAGAGAGAGAGAGAGAGAGAGAGAGAGAGAGAGAGAGAGAGTGAAATATTTTATATCGAAAAGGAATTTTCCTAAATGTTGATAAATATTTGTCCGCTTACTAGAATACGTGAATTTTTATAACATGCAGAAGATAGTTTGACTGCATTGGGTAACTGCAGTTACGAACTTAATTCGTGAATTTTAAGCTTCAGCGGGTTCCATTTATGACCTTTTGATTATAAATAAAATAAAAGCTTCTATTATAAAAAAAAAAAAAAAAAAAAAAAAAAAAAACAGAAATATCAAAGCCATTTTGAAAGGGAAATTGTAAAAGTATTTCACAAAGAATTTTTGTAACATTAAAAACAATGTATTTTAGAAGAAAATGTATATAGTTCTGGATTTGCTGTAATGTTTTGTAAATAATTTATTGAATAAAAACTTAAAAAAAAAGAATAGCGTTCTACATTGGCTTCTTATCTAGGTGCCACCTATTCTGAGGTGCGAGCACTTATTTCCATATGTGGTAAATAAAAGCAAATATCGTTTATTAATATAATTTGTCGGCCACACAATATAGAAATGGGTGTATATAATACTTTGATTCCAGTGGGGCTAGTAATAAACGCGGCGTCCCAAGGAGCTTCCGCCATGTTTAGTACTAACGCCTCGGAGTACTTGGCTCATAGATAGCAAGCCAAAGTAGCACAGAATAGTAGTGTGGTCTCAAATAACGTCACTCCCATTTTCTCTAGATAGATTCTGATAACAGAAAGTTTCTGAGCAGGCGATACAATGTCAGTATGACTTACCCAGAACACAAAACTTCTAGTAAAAGGCTTCTAAGAAGTCACTGGTAACTCTGCTGCGACCTGTGCATGAAATCGTGGTCAAGTTTGATATGAAGAACTATGGCACATACTATGATCTAAGGCAAAAGGTGAAAAAGCTTTATGCAGAGAATTTTACCACCATACTTTCAAATATTAATTATCCAACAGTAATTCATCAGGGAAGGATATGGGGAATGATTGGATACAGAGTAAAACTTGAGGTGTTCTGTTGTCAGAATTGTAGTTAAGAAAAGTGAATAACCTTGGGATGATTGTGAGATACTGAAACAAACGAAACAAACACGTCATTTGTATAAATCACGATTTTACAAAGGAGTGAAATTTGATCCACGATTCATCACTTTTTAAGATAATTATTGAACAATTAGAATTGATTCTTTTTGGGTAAGGGGTTGTTTTTTTTATGAAATGCACTTATAGTGCATTGTTCGTGATGTAGAATCTCTTGATACCTTGCTGGTACACAATGATAAAGAACCATGGTATAATACTAGCACATCATTTATACAACGCAACATTTGCAGGTTGAATCTTGTTCACCATTTGGCAGTAGAATATGGTTATTACCTGTTTCAATATTAATGTTCCCTTAAGGTAATTACTTTTTGCATGGTATTCCATTTTAGCTGTGATATGATAATTTCAATAATACCGTGTTAATGTATGATTATCTTGTTATAGTTGTGGAAACAAATTTCCCATTGTCAATGCAAAGGAGCAGTAGCTCTTTTTAGTACCGGATTTAACAGAAGATACTACAATGAATTTGGCAAAATTATTTTTTATAACTCTTGTCAAAGCATGAGGATATAAAAAGAATTCATACATATCTGGCAAATTTATTATTCGTTTATTTACAAACAGGGGGGTTTGTATGTGTAAAGTATAAAATTTATTTTCTTGTTCCATAGATCTTCAAATTCGGCACAGTTAGCAATATGGCAAAATGCCTCCAGGCATTTTACACGTAAGGTTCGTTAAGCCTTTATGCAAACATAGAGAAGAAAGAAGAATCAGTTTTGATATGGAAGCTGTGTGATTTCTCTGCAAACTTATATCCAGCTCCCAATTCAAATGGAGCCTTAGTCCTGAGTGTGAAATGACCGCCATATCTGGCACCTCCAATCACCACATCGGCAGAAATCTTGGGGGCAACGGCGTTGAATGGAATCCTCATTTCTCCCTCAATTTTCTTCAAGTCTTCAATTGGTGTTTCGACATTCAGAAATACGCGGACCTCTTTTTCGGTGTTTTTAAGGAGAACCTCAGTATTAAACTTAACGGGTTTATCAACAAAGAAGACAATCTTTGTCTCTTCATTTTTCATGTACTGGGCCCCAAACTTCATCTTCTTGTATCCTGTGAATGGTGTGGTAATGACAACATTAATCTTCATGTCATCTTGAGACAAAGCTTTCATGTTTATGACCCCAGATATGGTCTGTTCATTGTTCAGGAGCGCCATCTTGATCTTCATATCTTTCAGCATTTCACCTGTTATTTGACCTTCCCCTCGAGCCATTCCAGTAGGAATGAAAGGAGAAGTAATTTCTACATGGAAATTCCTGGTTTCCTTCTCATAAACCAAGTCAAAGGTGTTTACTTCTCCATTAAAGGTACCTGTGATCTGCATTTTAACTGTACTTGTGAAGGCCATTACTGCTGCTAAAGTTGCTTTGTTAATGTTCATTGGAGGAGATTCCACATTGAGTGAAAAGTCAATAGCATTTTTAGCCAAGGAATATGAACCTTCAATCACGTTTTTCTCACCACCAACCATCAGTTCTGTTTTGAAATTCATGCTGGATTTGTCACCATTAAGGAGGGTATTGATTACAAAGTCACTAGGCAGCAGTGGCGATGAGGTTTCTAATGACAGAAGATAATCAGCTGGCATTTTGTAGGTCAGTCTCCAGGAAGCTTGAATCTTGTGGACTCCAGATGGGGTTTCAATCATGACCACAGCTGTATCAGTACTGGCTTTGCAGACTACAGAAAATGTTTCGAAAAGTGGAGAATCTGCTTTGAAAAGGAACTCAACCCCATTCATTAGGTTCAGTTCCAATTTGAATGAATGCTGTGCAGATGCAACTAGAGTTACAGCGAGAGAAACATGTTGATTTGTCTCACTAGGAAATGTGATATCAAAAGAAATCTGTCTTGAACCTTCAATAATAGGTGAATCAAATACCAAGGCTCCCTCAGTGTGGCTGGTAGCAACGTTAAATTTGCCATGAATCTTATGTATCCTAGATTCAAGAACAGTGATACAAGTCACTTCTAAATCTTTAAGGGATGGGTACTTTGCATCAACAGTCAGTTTTCTGTTCACATTCATAACTGTTGTGTCCAAGTCAAGTAGGAAGGAAGACTCTCCTAAAGCAAAATCACCTTTTAAATCTAATTCATAAACACCAGATGGTAATTCAATCTTCATGTGAGCCTGCAAAGAATTCAAGGCTTTAATGAAAATGTTTCCGTTCAAAACAATTCTGGACAGATCATGAATTGGAGTATAGATCATCAAAGTCCCACTGTATCCTTCTTCAAAGGATGAGCCGACAAGATTGCACTTCATGGTATATAGCTCTCCTGCAATATTTAAATGTGCATCACCATTAATTTTTCCATTAAGATCGAGTTTCACTTCTCCTTCAATTTTAGGGATCAGGTAGAAAGGGAGATGTAAATCCAGCTTTCCTACTAATTTTTCTCCTGGTACAAATTTGAAATGGCCACCCATTTTTTCCATACCGATGAATGGAGTGTGGATATTAAGTGAGCCCTCAGAGAATCCTGTTAAATGTCCAGAAATGGATATAGCTTTCAGGTTGTCACCTTTTCCAAGAGATATTTCGAAAGTCCTTTGATCTGGAGACCAGTTTACATTAGCAAGGAATTGGACATGATTCCATCCAGAAAAGGTAGAAGTGAAGTCCCAATTAAGATGAGCTTGCGTGCCTTCAGTACCTGCTCCAAGTTTGAAGAAGTATTCATACTGGTCAGTTGTCATTTTAGACATAATGATTTCATTAAGGTTGTCTATATCGTATTTGATCATCATAGCAACATTACCGAAACCAGGAACTGGAGAAGTAGCCTGCAAAGAAACTTCTGAAGTGCGTGGGGATAGATTCAGAATTCCTTGAAGTACGTAATTATTTTCATTGTAAGTTACTGTTAGTGTAGCATCTTTCTGGCTTTCTGTCCAGTGGTAAGTGAATCCAAAGTAGATGAGCTTTAAGATATCAAATGGTGTTGTAAGTTGAATGACTATGTCATTCACTGCATATGATAATTGAACATTAAATTTATATGTACCTAGTTCAATGTTTAGGTACCCAGATTTCTCGTTGAATTCAATGTTTCCATCTACAATTATCGATTTAACAGCGTCAAATGGAGTTTGGAACATAATGGTGATCTTATTGGGAGCATATTCTCCATGAACACTGAAGTTCCATTCATTGGAATTCATATACATTTTTAAACTAGCTTCTAGTTTCCTATTGTGATCTTTCAAGTTCAGAGTGTATGAAGCTCCGAGAACTTCATATCCTTGTATAGGAACATGTAATTTTATAGCTCCTGAATTCATTGTATATTCTCCTTCAACAGTAATTGTCTTTTCAAAACTACCTTTTTGAATGAATAATGAGGCTAATTTCATTTCAGAGAGAATGTCATATTTGACATCAAGACTGAGTTTCTCCCAGTTAGCAAATGGAGTTTTTACTCCTACCAAAAGTTCAGATTTCATGGGAGTGAAGATTGCACGAGTTTTCATTTCATAAATTTCCTCATTCCTTTTGAAGTGAAGCATGCTTTCAATGCCATTCTTGTAAAGTTCATATTTCAAGTTTACAACTACATTCTTGATCATTTCCATTGGAGTTGAAAATCCAATTGATACACTGTAGTCAGTGATGGTAACATCTGCATTGTAATCATATTTCATATGATCTTTCTCAAATGATGCTAGAACTGTATGTTTATCATTTTGTGCAGAGTAGTCGCCAATCATCTTGATTAACTCAAAACCTTTGAATGGTGTATGAATCTCTATGTGGAAGTTGTTCTTTTGGACACTGGTCTTAAGATAAAAGTGTTTGGAATCATCTTCTATCTTAAAATCAGCTTCAGCAGTTTTAATATCCCTTGTTAAATCATATTTAGCATGAATGTCAACGGCACTGAATCCAGTAATTGGTGACTGGACCAGGATTTTAACATAACCATTTTTGTGCACCATTTCTCCTTCAAAGTTAAGAGAATAGACTGTGCCATTCAGGGTGAAGGTGAAAAGTAAGCTTTTATGGCTGTCAACCAGATTAGAATCAAATACAAGTTCCACTTTAGATATAGTGGGAATAGGGGTTTCTAAAATGATATGAAGTTTGGGCTTGGATGTGTTAAGAAGAATGTCAGTGGTAAGGTGGAATTTGTCTCCAGATTTTGTAGCTTCAAAATTTCCAGTGAAGTGATTTTCTTCCCAGCTAAATGTACCTGAAAGATCTATAACCTCCAATCCAGGAATTGGGGTCATTAGTTGAGCAGCAATTGCATTATTTTCAAGATTGAAGTTTCCTTCGACTTCATGAACAGCTCCTTCTTTATCCAAAGCAAATTTAAAGCTGTAAGGCATTTTTGTTAAATCAGTGTTACCTTGAAGAAGAACATTTGTCCATCCCTCAAAAGGAGTGGTTATTTCTGATTTAATATGGACTTTTGAGAGAGCTTCTGAAGATACCTCTAACTGCCAGTGATAATGATGATCATTCCTGTGAGCTTTAATGACTGCTGTTTTCATGGTGTGACTTAAGTCCCAGGTGGCTTCTCCTCCAATCTTCTTGACAACTTCAAATGGTGTGGTGACTTCTAGCTTCATCATAGGAGACAAATCTTTGGAAAGGTCAATGACACCCAAAAGAGAAATCTGACCAGTGGCAAAAGTTGAATCTAGCTTAATTTGCTTCACTGGTCCTCTCAGAGAATATACAATGGTAGCTGAAATTTCTTCATAGCCTGTGAAAGGAGTGTTGATGGCTAGGTTGATGGTTCCTTTCTCTAGTTTAACATGCAGTGATCCTTTGACAGAAATTATTTTGTCATTTTTAGATACAAAAGCATTAACTGCAGTTTCACTTAGGAATAAGGAAACCTTCATTTTCTCCCATCCGTTGAATGGAGTAACAACTTCAAGCGCGATTGTCTCTGCCTCATATTTCCCTGTAAGATGAATTGCTTTTGTACCATAAGTCATCTTGGCTTCTCCATTTTTCTCATTTACATCATACATAACTTCAAAAGTCATGTTTTCAAATGAAGTAACATGAGAGTTAACTTCAATGTTTACCTTACTGGTATTATAAACCCATTTACCAGTCAATTCAATATGTTGCAAAACATCCAGTGGGATATCAGCTATTAATGACCAGTTTCCTTCATTAATGGAACCAGTGAGCAATCCTGTAATTTCAAACTTTTTCCCATAAGTGGCTATAAGATGAATATTTTTCTCAGATGAAATGAAGTCATAAGAAGCTGCAGCAGTAACTGGAAAATTGAGGAAGGTTGATTGGATGTTTAAACTGCTATCCATTTTTCCATTGTGTAGTTCACCAGTAACATCAAGGGTGATATGTTTTTCACCCAAGCTGAGAATCAGATGTGCGATCTTTCTTGGTGATAAATCTAGCTTCATCTTGTAAGCTAATGTTTCCATGAATGGAGTTCTTAAGATAGATTCATACGAAAAGACTTTGCCAAAAACAATAAGAGTTTCAAGTTCCAATTTACGTCCAGGTACATATTCCAGGATAACTACAGGTTTGTATTGAACTCCATCATCTTCATGGTGAACTTCTGCTTTAATTTCTTCAGTCCCAGTCCAAGGTGTTTCCAGTGTGACAACAGTATCAAATTTATTCACATTTCCACTGCTCTTGTTATCAAATATTATGTCAAGATGAACAGATTTTGTGTCCCATTGCCATTCCATATCGTGTTTGGAAAGAGTTCCAGAATATGAATGTACATTTTTAAGCTTATACATTCTATTGATGGTGAATGTGTTCTCCCAGTTCCAGATATCAGTAACAGATATAACATGGTCAATAGTAACAGACTGTTCCATTTTAGTAAAGATCATCTTAGTTATTCTGTCCTTTCCATTTTTTGAGGTGTCAATAGTAACCTTCAGGTCATCCAGACCACTAATTGTAGAACCGATGATTGCTTCCATGTTAGCCAGACTTTTAGAAACATCAAGTAGTCCATTGAGATAAACAGTGATTTTGTCAGCATTAAAATGAACATCCAAGGTAGAGATCATTTTGGTGTCAGTCACTTTGTGATTTATTGAGAGAGAGGCCTTTGTGGAAGGAGTAAAGAAGTCTGCTAAAAGGACAATGTCATTTGCAGATTTCATGTTCCCTTTTGCATGAAATTTGAGATTACCATAGTTTGACCAGAATCTTGTCAACTCAAATTTAGTTTCTAATTCCTCCATATTGCTGACATGTTCAAGAGTTGCTGTGACTGGGTGGTTAAATGGTGTAATGAATCGAAGATCTCCAACAAGTTGTGTTGATTCAGCAACTGATAATTCTCCATTCAGATGGAACATTGCTTTCTTGTCCTGCATAATGCCTTCAAAGTCAAGGCTAAGTTGTTGCCAGTTGAATTTGTAATTAATAAGAGCAGTAATTTCAGAGACTGAAGATAAAGGAATATTAATTTTCAAAGTTAGATTGATGTCTTGCTCAAGACCAAGAACAACAACACCTTTGATATTGACTGAGACCACTTTCTCACCATATTTAGCTTCAATAATTGAAGTAAGATCATTATTACTCAAAACATGGTTCAAGTTGATAAGAATCTTTTCAGTGAATGGAGTATCCAGGGAAAGGTTAGATTGAATCCCATCACTATTGTGAAGAAGTTGGAAGGCAGATGTGATTTTCCAATTGTTCCAGGTGGCAAGTAAATCTGTCTTAATAGAGTCCTCTTTCATTTCATGTTCTAGCTTTAAGTTGACATGTTCAAAGTGAGGTAAGCTGCTGCTGAAAATGATTTCAGAGTGCAAGGCATTGCTTGTTCTTCCTGGCTCTAGCTTACCGACGACATTCAGAGTTATTTGCTGAGAATTTTTCCAGGAAGCTGTGAACTGGGAGTTAATCTCGTAATTCTTCAAGGTGACTAATACAGTTGCTTCTTGTTTTTCTAATCCAGTAAAAGGTGTTTGAACTAAAACTGATATGGACTTGGTCTCACCCAAAGAGTATGATATGAGAGCAGTTGCTGTTTTGCCATTCCAAATACCTTCAAGGTTTATTGCATTATCTAATAATGTGCATTTGAAGGTTGCCTCCTGTTCAAGAAACCTGGAAAACACAAGAAATTTATTGCAGTAAACATATAGGGAAATACTGAGGATTTAGTTATTTCTACAAGATTTTTAACAATAGGCAGTGTTGTCACTTATGGGACTTACTTGACATGGGCCATAGCTGAAGCTCCTGATATTTGTCCCTCTATCAAAAATGAAGCTGTTGGGTCAACATCTTTGTTCCATTCACCAGTGACATGTAACTTCTTTAATTCAGGGCTCTCAGATACCTGCATCCACAAACACCATTTAGATTATATAAACCTACAATAAAACTTATTTTGGTCAAACTATTGGGCTTAAAGGAATTTATTTTGTATTCTCAAACTTTAAATTATGTTTAAGAATTGGAATTATTTCGTGTGACTACACATAATTTACTAATTTCAAGCACGGGGGTTTCTGTATGAAGTAACAACCAAGTCAAAATAGAAATAGTTGCTATGCAATATTTAGAATAAAGGTGATTTGTAATAAGGGATTCTTACATAAGCGTTAAGAAGGATGTGCCGGATGACATTAGCCTCAATCAACACAGAAGATTTTGTTCCCTCTAATTTCAGGCCATAATTCTGTCCATTCGCTAATATATGCAAATTTGTGTTAGCCTTTTCTGAATCTGCATATATTCCTAGTGTTCCTTTTATATCAAGAGACGGTGCTACAATAGATGCATCAGCAATAACGTTGAACTTTCCTCGTACCGAGTTGTCTTGCAACTTGCCTTCAAACATGTATGTTTTGCCTTTAATCACTGCGTTTACCTGCAAATAGAGATAGCTTCACTGATAAAGCTTAGTAGATTTTTTCAATAAAAATACTGTGTTTTTTCCATTAACTACATATATTCTGTATTCCAGTTGTTATAAAAAGCTCTTAAATGATTATAGAGAAATGAAAATGGTATGAATCCTTACCTCGGTTTTGTATTGCTGATGCTCAACTTCTGTGAAAGTCAGATCTACTGAAGCTTTTAATTCAGGGTACTGAGATGGATCTATTGCTCCGCGAAGAGAATATGTGCTCATTGAATCTGTAAGCGTTTTTATGACTTCAGCCTCTAGCTGGAATGTATGTTGACCTCTCATTTCATACACAGTATTTAATTTTGTAAATATCTTTGTGTCATAATAATCGAGTTTTGTTTTAACAATTCCTTGAATATTTAGAATTTCACCATAAGGCATTGTTAGAACAATTGATGGTGCAAAGACTGTAACATCCTCTGCAGTCTTCAGCAAACTAGTTTCAATTGCATAGGTGTCGCCACTGTCTAAGATCAAAGCACATTTCATCTTCTTATTTGAGTTTGTCCAGATGTATTCTAATGTTCCTTTTGCCGACTTGATTGGTGTATAGATATCAGCAGTAATGGAGTTTGGTGCTTTAGTAATGGTAATGGCAATTTTGTGATCCTCAAGTGACCCAGGTGTATCCACAAGAAGTTCAAACTTATCTGACTGTTGCTTAAACTGGAAAATATAACCTGTCTGCGTTCCAGTCTTTTTCAGGTAGACATCAGCTGCAAAAGGTCCAAGTGGGCTGACTTGAGTGGTTCCACAGATGGCCAAGCCAAGAACGTCTGAGGAACAGCCATCAAACAATTTTCTGCCTTCAGTTTCTTTCTTTTCTTCATGGTCGTCAGTAAGATAAAAGAATTCCCCTTGAACATCAAAAATTTCTATTTTATCTTTTGGAGTGTTGATTGCTATGTCAACCACTTTTCCTTCTTGAATTTGCACTTTACCATCTAAAAGTGTGGAAGTGTGAAGTGTAGTGCACATTTTCACACCAGTTTTTGATAAATGGGCATCGATCAGCATAAGGCCATCAAATTCTAAGGCAGCAGAAGGATGTAAATGACCCTGAACATTAAAGTCTGAGAAACCTTTTGCTTGGAAGTTGCTTGTCATTTCCAGTCCAAAGGTACCAGTCATTTTAGAATCAAGAATTAATGGCAAACCAGATATTGTCGGAATGTTTATGTGGGAGTCCATTATTTGGAAAGATTTTGTATAATCAACCTTACCTTGTCTAACGAGATCCAATAAAAGGTCAAGAGGACTTGATGTACTGGAGGATAAAAAGTTTTCCATTCCATGGAAATGGTGATAGTGGAGATCATTTCCAAAAAGTCTTAAATAGTAAGATCCCTCAGGCTCATCTGATATTTTGTCCAAGAAGCCCTCCAGTGTGGTTGATTCAGCATTTGATTTTGACCTCATGGTTCTCAGAACTTGTTCAATGTGTTCTTCAGGGAAATATCCATTGGAACCAAAGAAACGTTCAATATATGCTTCAAAACCATCAATCCTGCCTCCAATTTCAAAGAAGTTAATTGATTCTCCAAAGAGATCAAGTGTGAGGTTAAGCATAGCTGAACGGGGAAGGTAAGACTTGGTGTTGAAAATAACATTGCTTTCTACTGATGCTCCTATGTTCAAGTCATTCATGAAAAAGGATGACTCATAGTTTCTGGAGAATCGCAAAGCATCTGAACTGAATTTCTTTTGTAGGAGTTCCTCCCCAATCATGTGATGCATCCATTGCTTTTCAGGGGCAGCCGATTCTTGAAGATTGGTCATATGAGTCCAAATGAAGGATCCTACTTGGTTGACTCCTTCTGAGATAAGCCTTTCTTTTACAATATCAATGAATGAAGGAGTTGGACAGGACATAAGAGAAAGATAAGCAGCAATGCGCAATTCTGGGTCGTATGATTCATCTTGGAATAGAGCCAAAATATTTGAACGGTCATATTCACAAGGGGTGTGCCTCCAAGCATCAAGAGCAGCAACACGAATTTCCATGTCATTTTCTTCCAAGTAGCAAGTTTCCAAAACAGATTTAGCAGTTACCCAGTGTCCAGCATTTCCTAAAGCTTTCAAAGCGACAAGGACTTTTTCTCTTTCATCTTCATTTGTGGTTCGACATCCTGCACCGAGCTCGATTTCAATATTATTAATGATCTCCTTGACAACAGGTACTTGTTCACATGTGTTTTGCAATTTGCAAAAGTTGTTGATGAGGGCTGAGGTTCCCAGGAAAGCTTTTTGGCTTGGGTTTGTCTTGAGGAGTGGCTGTGAAGGATACAATGGAAAAATGATGCATAAACTGGTAAATTACATTTGGTAAATTACACATATAGACATTTAGAAGTTCGCTGAGAACATATTTCTGTGTTTTGATAATCTTTTAAGATTCCCTCCAATGGCTTTTGTTGTTCCATTGTATAGGTTGAAGAATGATCATAGTGGTTATATATAAAATTATACTCTTGTTATCCCATGAAGCTTTTCTATTAGCTTTAAACTAACCTATCTGTTATAGATATGTTTAACTGCCCAAACAAAATTATTTTGCTCTTTATGTAACAAATTATATATTAAAATAATACTTACAGCAATGGCGTTCAGCATTTCGACAGTTGGGTGTTTGTTGAACACCAAAGAGGTAAACCAAATGTCCTTTTCAATGTTATTCAATTTGCCATTAATGATTAAATCTCTAACAACTGCCATAGAAGATGCAGTTCCTACTAATGGCATTGCATCAACCAAAAATTTATGTGTTTTAGGCTCGGTGGTACTGCCTAGCAATTGACTCAGCTGTGAGTAATCCAAGTTTTTCAGAGCATCCACAAGTTTGGAGAAAAGGGCAGGTGTTTCTTTTTTAACTTCCTCATGAGACGACGTAATAAGGTCATTCAGGATTTTCTCCACAAGTTCAACATGAGCGGGAGCAGGCTCAAAGACATCCTCATAAACAAGAGATTTACGGTAGAACTCGAAGTCTGGAACAAAGAATAGTTATATATTAAAAGAAAAGTTAAATTTACAGCCTGCTATCTGGGATTCAAGATCTTGGTGTCCTATTTATTTTTCTTTTGTTCACAGGTGAACTAAAAAGGTATGGATTCGAAACTTCATATTCATTTTTACCATGACTCACCTGATACCCCTGGTACTGGTTCTTGCGACTTTAACACTAAAGTTGTCTTGACCTTGGTCATAGCCACTTCTTGTCCCTCTCCGAATGGCCGAGCCTTGTAAATTTCCTCACACTCAGCGCTAATCATGATGTCATCTTGTAACTTCTGGTGGCAAAAATTTGTTGTCTTCAAGAGGTTAATGTTCTGAATCAGCGAGTCAGTGTTATAACTGGAAGAAGTAATGAATGTTGAAAAATCGGGTCTTTCACTGCATGAGTTGATATTGGTGATCCTCTCAACATGGACAACGTTGCCTTCAGTGACAGACTTGTAATCGGTTTCACAAACACCTGACACGTCCTTTTCCTGAAGAGTCTATAAAGTTAAATAAAAAATAATTATTAATACATAGCTTTCACTACGTTTCACACTGAAACCAAAATGCCATTTGCTCATACACTGAAGATACTCGTGTGTAGAAAACAGATTGATAAAGCCGAAATTAGATCATACCTCATCACCATGGAAAGTCATGGTGTTTTGGAAAGTAGAGAGAAGACCCCTCTTGATGTTTAGGACCCACATTGGCTCAGAAACCTCACTGCAAATATTTTCGATCATTCCATCTTGGAAGGAGAATTTCAATGGGTTCTTAGATAAAGCTTCAGCAAATTCTGCAGTATGAGATGAACCTTCTAAGACGACATTGGAAAGCTGAAAAAACAATCAATAGTTATACTATTAATGCTAAAGTGCTTGTGTACTTTGGAACTGTTATCAGAATTTTATAGTCTTCTAGCTTCACCTTGATATAAACAATGTACTTTGACATATGTTTTCCCTTCAGTGTAAGACATTTTTTTCAACTCCTCCCTTATTACCCTCATTCTTGTGCGAGTTCTTTTTTATTCAATTGCTTATCACAGTCGCTCAAGCAAGTTTCGTCTCGCAGAAATTTTTGTGTGCGTTATTTTTAATCTAAAGAGAGAATGCCAATGGAACTGCTCCTTACTCTCAGAATGTATTCACAGGGGCCAGAGACATCAATATGGGCAACCGAGGTGATCTTCATCTTGGCGTCATCCCCAGCAACTCCAAGGAGGGATGCTGACGTCTCAGCTGAGTAGTCGTACACATAACTCTTCCCTAGTTGGGCAGTTTGACAGAGTTAGTAATAAAAGAAAAAAAAATCCGGACTTGAAAGTAATACAGTGTTTGCAACGGATTTCAGAATGCTAATTTACGAAATACGATAATGATCTGTTATGCATTGTATTGCATAATATGAGAAAGGTAAATATTAATGTAAGAAACTCATTTGTAACTTTACCTGTTTCGTAAGCGAAGGAAACTGGGTTTGTGCAGTGCAGAGCGCAAGACCCACTGGAAATGGCAGGAGCTGAAATTCAGAAGTTAGTTGAAAATATTGTTCGTAATTCGTAATCTGAATGGCGGTTTGTTTTGGTAGGCACACAAAGACTTCTTAAATTTGACAACTGGTTAGTTAACGCTCTAAGCTAAATTTTCATTAAAACTGTTAGCACCTTCAGAGTTTTTAAATATCTTGATAAAGAAGGACGTGATATTTTTTAATCAAGTACTTTCCAATAACAGTGTTTCTGCTGTCATTTAATATAACTGAGTATGAGTTGTTTTTATAGGCTTTTTACCCTCTTATTCTAAGGTAGAGCCGTGCAGGCATTCCGTACCCGCTAGTGCACCCACACAGCATAGTATTTGTACGCATATGATCAGGTATACAAATCGTTGGCCCCCCGATAAGGTAAGAACCCCGTCTCCCTCCTCGTTGTCTTATGCGTCAGGAGAAACAGGCTACCCAAAGATACAACGCAAAAAGCAGAAAATAAAGTTTTTAATAGGTCGGATTCTCTCCCACCTCTGATAAGTATTTTGAAACGAGAAGTGCATTTTTCTGCTTCAACTAATTGCGA
>NC_061089.1:53946229-53973729 GCF_015104395.2 Macrobrachium nipponense
TGTGAAGGGGTGAGTGTTACAATGTGTTTTTTTGAGTCCTGGGGTTTTTTATTGAATCATTTTGTGTTATGGGATTGGTTTAGGATACCACATTTTTTCCCCATAGGAGTAGAAAGTGATGTGTTTCTTTATTGGCGCATGTTTTAATACATATGTGTATATGAATGGTTTTCATACATGCGAAACTGTTGCTTGAATTGCATTTTTTGCTTGGAGATAGAGCGCCCTCTTAATCTTACGTGGTCAGTGTAATTTCTGCTGAACCGACCCAAAGGGGTATTGCAAGGGGAAGACTAGTGGTGGTCTGCCTCAGGGGGCATTGCTTGACTGGGAGGGTGAAACTTTTTTTTTTTTTTTTTTTTTTTTTTTTTAGTGGGGGGTGAATTCCTTCTTTTTTTTCTTTGTGTCGGGGTATTGGGGGAAGAATCTGGCCTTGGATAATGAATTTCTAATGCCAAAGGACATCAGCTGATAACAATTGGTTGATGATGTGAGATGCCCGTAGGGTTTTTCTTTTAGAAGGAGATTTTCTTTCTCTTGAGTGAAGAGAAAATGGGATGTGGTGTAAGTTTTCCTTATGCTTTGGAAGGCACAATTATAATGGGGACACAGTGATTATTTTTTTTTAATGGACATTTGACTGGTGTTGGGGAGATTACTTTTAAATGATGCTGAGTGATGGTAATTGCTGAGTGGTGCTGAATGGTGGTGCCCGGTGGTGCTGACTGATGATGATTGCTGACCGATGTTGTCAGGTGGTGTCGCCATTGGTGGTGGATGGGCGCCTCATGTTGTATTTGGTGTTTACTGGGGAAATGTGTTGATTTTGGGATGTGGCAATATTGATAAATACGTTAGCGATTGTTAGGACATTTGATGTTTTATTTCTTTGCCTCGTTGAAATTCACAATTCTCAAGCATTCCAATAACATCCTTTAAATTGGCCATGTTTCGTAAACCCTAATTTTTTTAGAGAGATAATGCTGATTAAGGGTAATTGCCACACTAGTTCTCAAATTTTATATCTGAAGATACTTTGATTGGGATGAAAACTATCTTTCCTCCCGTACCAATGATCTACGAATACCAGCTGCTTCAATTCCTTTACTTCTGTTTATGAGGTGGCAGGGCATATCCTGAAAGGGTGTCCTTGAGAGAGGTCATTCACAAAGAAGGATAAGATCAGGCTACTTCATGTAAGATTCGATAGAGCAAAAGCTATCAGGTACTAGTCCCATACCTATCGTGTAATAATCTGTTTTTGTGGTGTTTTCACCTTCAGTTTAGATCCGCAGTATGTCTTGCTGCTTCAAGGTTCATATAGTCATAGTTTTAATTAGTACTTTCCAGAAATGATATTACCCAGTAATGGCTCTATCAAGACGAACTGGTTGTTGCTTCGACAGGTAAAATGATCATTATAATTAAAATCAATTAGAATATAAAAAAAAATCCCTGAGATCATTACTTTTATAAATAGAAATTTTTAAAACGATGAGTATTTCCATTTGAAAATTGTATCCGAATTTCCTTGACTAGAAATTCGGAGAACATTCGGTTGATAACAACTAAATTGGAAAACCTTAAAGGTAAAGCTTTGAATAGTAAACTATATTTCCTTTTTGAAGTAATAGACACACTTCTTGGAGTCGTTGATAAATTTATTTCGTGTTTTTGAAAATTAGTGGAGTAACGTTTGTTTCTGAAGTATTTTCAACGAAGATTATGAATCTGACAAAACGTTGTATAGTCGCAAGCAGATTCATAGTGAGGAATACAAAAAACTATCGACTGAAATATGATGGAAGGAAAATAGAAACAATTCTATATCAAATTTAGGTCGGTTTTGTAAGCACTTGTGGCTGGTATCCATTTAGAGTGCAACAATATTTAAACATAGAAAATGATAATCCTTTAAAATTCTCTGTTGCTTACATTATCCCTAGAATTTAAAATGAAGCTGTTGATTAGCAAATTTATCTTTTATAATCATAATCTAATATTAAGACTGCGAACCAACGAGATTCGTGGGACATAAGTTTTCAGATGACCATTTGCCGCCCAATTTTTTTTTCTTTGCTGGACTTGTGATGATGATAGATTAAGTCAGCCTTATGCTGGTAGGGACTCTTGCTCTTCAGCACCTCATAACAAAGACTTGTGAGCGATGAAGAGGATTGTATAATGAGAAGAGATGGCTCTTTTTATCATTTAAGTTAGTAAACTCACTTCCCCAAGACCAGTGCTGAAGTACTGATGATAAAATTCTAATAGAAGTATTCTCAACATTTGAAAAAGGGCTGGACTAACCGTACACTTATATCAATATCAAATGATGTACCCACTCTATGGTCATGGGCACGTGATTTGATATTTATGGTAGACTTCCACCCTGTTAAAATGATTTTGGTTTATAAATCTTACACATATGTCAGCGATCCCTAACGTAGCATTTTTATTTGACAGTTTATCTCCTTTTTTAGTTTTCTGATAAAGAAAACTATGGAGATGGTTTGCCTGTCCGTCCGCACTTTTTCTGGCCGCCATCAGATCTTAAAACTACTAAGGCTAGAGGGTTGCAAATTGGTATGTTGTTCCTCCACCTTCCAATCATCAAACGTATCAAATTACAGCCCTGTAACCTCGGTAGTTTTGATTGTATTTAAGGTTAAAGTTAGCCAGAACTATGCGTCTGATTCTCTAACTTCGCAGGTCGCAAGCATTGACGGTGTCGATGACGAATGTGTCCGAACTGAGTGAAACTGTCATTCATGCACGAAATGATGGAAGAACCACCAACCGCTATTGAAAGAAGAGAAATGTTTTCGAAGAGAGGATTTTCTTATGGGCGCCAGAGATCGTTTTCGCCTTTTGCTGTTTTGTACAGGCTCCTTCGTCAGAAGCGTCGGCGTTTTTCATGTTCAATATAAATATAGCTGTAATTACAATTGTAAACCCGTTTGTTTCCGTCGCGTCAGTATCTTGATTAGCACCTGATCACGTTCCTCTTCGATCAGATTCTCTTTCCCTCCTCCCCCATCAAAAAAAAAAAAAAAAACTTATAACCTTTGTGACTCGTTTATAAGAATCAAGAACCCTTCAATAGTATTTCAGAAGTTCCAGTATTTTCGTGAGAGGAGCCCTTTCCATAAGGTTCATTGTAGGCATTAATCAAGGTTCTTTGTAACTTCCCTTGGGCTGCTCCAACCCCTTTCGTTCATTTTACTGTACCTCCGTTCATATTCTTTCTTCCATCTTCCTTTCCACCCTCTCCTAACAATTTATTCATGGTGCAACTGCGAGGTTTTCCTCCTGTTACACCTGTAAAACCTTTTAACTGTCAATTTCCGTTGCAGGGTTGAATGACCTCATAGGTCCCAGCTCTGTTTTAAAAGATATGAAATATTTTCACTACACCCGTCTTCTTCTTAAAAGAAATCAGTGCGCCCGAAGATTGATGATTGATTGTCGTGTAATAAACCTTACAGGACCGAGGAGTGATGATTGATTGTTGTGTAATAACCTTGCATAACCGAAGAGAGGTGATTGATTGCGCAATAACCCTGGGTCGACAACAGAACAGGTCATCGGCACCGGAAGTGAATGTTTGCTGAAACTATGGAGATATGATATTGCTAATAACAGCCGATTATCAGGTTACGTGAAATGATCTCATTTCGGTATCAAAGCCAGATATAGAATTGCGCTAAATCAGTCACTTGGCTCCTCGTTTAGGTCAATACGTCTGTGGTGTTAGATTAAGTCTCTCTCTCTCTCTCTCTCTCTCTCTCTCTTTATATGTTACATTACAATATTCTTTTCGTCTATCTATAGTTAATGGACCCCTCCACCCTCTCTCTTTCTCTTTGTTCTGCTATCGAATGTCCCATCGCTGCATCTTTTCCCTGATATTCTCTCTCTCTCTCTCTCTCTCTCTCTCTCCTCTCTCTCTCTCTCTTTAATCCATCAAATATTTCAGTTTCATTAGAGAAGGAATATAAGTATTAGACAATATATTCCTTAGATGTATAATGGGTCATTTTTTAGAATTAGCCTTCATAAATCAAGTGTTAGTACATTTATAAAAAAAACCTGGATAAGTATAAATAAATAAAAAAACTCAAGGAAAAGTAAAGGCTATTAGAGACCGATGCGACGATAAACGCAGTAGTTCATTGCTTATCTTGAAAATATAAGTATAGGAGAGAGAGAGGGAGTACACATATGTCGAGCAATGTCTATGAGATATGAGGGAAATATTCAGGTTCTCTAAGACCTTCCAAGGTAGAAAGATATTCAGTACTTTTTTCCAGTGCTATGTTATGTAGAAGCAGCTATAAGAGTAGATTTTATTTTTGGGGGCTGGGGTAAACAGAGAATAAAAAAAAAAAAAAATAATAATAATAATGGAATGTGGCTTGGGACTTAAAACACTGCTTTTGATATGACGAATCCGTTTGTTGGGGAGGAATTAACAACTTTATATAGCCTATAGCCATGATTTTCCAGTTTTTTCTTAAATTATAACATATAAATCTTGATAAAAACAAAGTCTCAAACATCCTGTTGCATATAGTCAGGATATTTTCAAAATGACGTGATTCATTGTGCACAAAAAGAACACACCCAGTTATCGATGTGGGTATTTAACTATTGTTATCCCCATCAAACTGATTTTTTAAAAACAACGTACTGCACTGGAAAACAATCTTTGATGTTATTAATGGAAAGTTCGAGAAAAAAACAGCTGCTTGAATTTATATATAAAAAGAACTCATGAGTTCTGGCATCGCTTACCCTAAGTTCGATTGGGTAGTGATGGGAGGGGTTAGTGCCGTCAGTGAACCTCATGTGGCGCACTGTAGGGTCTTTGCAATGTCATATTAACACATAGCTGCACCCAATTTTTAGCTTTTTACTTTACGGCCATATCTGCTTGTTTTTTTCCATCTTGCTGTCCAACCTCTAGCTGTTACCACGTAGCTCATCTGTGGCGGTTATCTCCAAGTTCCATCATATTTAGATCCTTGAACTTTATTGCCTTTATTTTTGGGACCATTTTATCTTAATGTCCAACCACTCAAACATTCCCTTTGCAGTCTGAAGCACTGAATGGCCGAAGGTGCCTTTGCTTGGCTTGAGTGCCTAAATTTCATGGGGATAAAATAAATAACCATGGGTCCTGTACCATAGCCTCTCCTGTAGTGTCCTTCACAGATTTGCGTGTGAGTTCGCTTATTAATCTATTTGCAATTGTTTCATGAATGTATTCGTTATTTATTTTTATTTATAATGTGCAGCTCTATTTTCATCATGTATAATATATTACTTCCAGTTTTAGTTCATTCTTCTTACTGTTTAACGTTAAGGTCCTATGTTGTTTTACGCCATTGTGTTGTAATTATTGCTATTATTGTTATTCAGAAGATGAACCCTATTTATATGGAAGAAGTCCACATGGACCATTAACTTGAAATTCAAGCTTCCATAGAATATGGTGTTTATTAAGAAAAAACAAGAGGAGGTAAAGGGAAATACGGAAAGAAAACTCGCTCATTAAAAAAAAAAAATTAATAAACAATATATAGATAAAAATGTATTAAATTGGTAGACGAATAGGGTAATAATTCATTACCTCTTCGCTTGAACTTTCAAAGTTTCAATTGTACTACATTTCGAATCAAATTTATTTTTTTTAAACATAAAGTTGTTTGGTGATTTACATACCAAGTCTAGGTTGACTCCACATGGAAGTATAGTCAGTAACCTTGGCCTAGAAGATGGGAAACTGCTCTCTGCCATCTGAGAATAGGAGTTTGACAGCTGGACAACCCCAGTCTCCCTGTAAGCGACTGTTTGGTTGCTTCAACCATACTGTACATACTGCCAGAGCGTTTCAGTCTCATGGACCTGAGGTTTGTAGGCTATCCGAGTACCAGGATGAGGATGGTAGTTGCTTTGTTTCAAGGGTTCTTGTGAAAATAATTTCTGAGTGAATCTATTGATATCCTTGGTTGCTGAAGAACTTGGGTTTTCTAATGAGATATATTGTATATGAAGTTTTCATGAAAGCATATATATATACATATATATATATATATATATATATATATATATATATATATATATATATATATATATAAATTACCACCTGTTTAGTGAGAACTCTATACCTTTTTTATCCAGTCAGAAATTTTTTCGGCCAAATTAATATCCTGGGAACGTGTACTTCGCATATCTTGAAATAATATCGTATATTCATTAAACTTTTACATATTATTTTTCCCTATTTTGCTTGTCATCCACAGACTAAAGTAATCAAATTACCCTGACGAAATAAATAGGCATTTCATTTAACGATTGTGTTGTGGCCTAACTTTTCGAGCGGAAGCACTGACCATTTTGATCCATCCAGGGGGTCGTTTAGTTGCAGCGAAAGCCACATCACAGTGGTGGCGCTGGTGTTGTATCGGGCTGTCAGCGGCGGTCTGTCATCGAGCAAAGTTCAAGTGAACTGTTACACTCAAGATCTAGATAAACAGGTCTAACACTCGTGAACGGTGGCAAAATATGACGTCACTGACGCCCGTCTTGCCTCGGTGTGGTGGGTGTCATGTCTGCCTTTGGTAAGTGAACCGAGTCAGTCGGTTTATTTGAAATTAAACTTGGAAGTAAAAAGGTTCTTGGTTTCCAATGCTCAATTTACGGTTGTAATAACTGAGAGAGTACCACCGAAAGGCCAGGTATAAGTTTGTTGAGATTTACTAAAGACATTGAATTTTAAAGTTTCTTTTAAAAATCCGTGCACAGATCGGAGTGTATTTGTATTAGCTGATGTGCCCACATGATTAAACTAATACGAATTTATTTTATGGAACATGGATTTCACACGGAAAATGAAGATTTTATTTCACCAGCTTCTGCACAAGAAATGGTGGATAAAATGGCAAATGAATACAATTTAACACAAAAATTGATTCAAAATCACTGTGCCAGGAACTCAAAGGCAACGTGTAATGTATGTGGCCCAGTTAATGTCCAAAAACATGTGCACTGCTATCAAGTTTCCAGGAGAAAAAGGTCCGATTTAATCCCAAAACTGGTTGGTGACAGCTGATTTCGTAGATGTAGCAAATGACTGATTTGATTTGATGAATTCCAGTGAAAGGGACGGAGATGTAAACACGAGAAATGCCAATGGTGTGGATATAATCTACCAGACAGAAATTTCGGGCAGGATACTACACGCCATGAGAAAAAGCGCCTCAGTGGCGTGATCGGTATGGTCTTGGCCTGCCAACTCTGTGGACGCGAGTTCGATTCTCGGGCATTCCATTGAGGTGTGAGGGATGTGTACGTCTAGTGTTAAAAATTCACTCTCGACGAGGTTCGGAGGTCACGTAAAGCCGTTGGTCCCGTTGGTGATTAACCACTAGTTCTATGCAACGTAAAAACACCATACATACAAACAAACAGCATGAGAAATATGAGATTGAAAGGTTATGCAGGTCGTTATTCAAGCTTTCAGAACGGTATTATTTTTTTTTAGCAAATCTCTGATTGGACTATTTGATATGTTAAGCTCTTTATATTGTCTAGCTTATATGATCCGGAGGATCAATCAAGACTGCTTGGAACACTTTTTTTTTTTTTTTTCATGGTCCTCATTAGTACCGCAATACTTTGAGTTTCAAGTATCGACGAAGATTCATTTTATTCTTTTTGCACAAGTGTCGAAAGCTCCTAATTTTTTAACCATTTTGCATTTTGGAAAATGCATCATCATATACATCATTGTGGCTTTAACTCATGATCCTTTTGATTAGGGAAGGAATCAAAACTTAAGTTATAAGACTAAGCATAATTATTCAAAATTGACGATTCTCTCTGCATATCTAGTGAAAGGCTAATTAGAGATAGAGGGCCTTCGAATGATGATGAAAATGAACGAGAACTTTGTATAACCGGCATTTTGATCGAAAGTATTGACGCTAACACTGAAAGTAACGATGCAGAGGTCAGTTTGGAATTTTCTGGTATAGACAAGTTATCTGAACGACTGTCTGTATCGTTCGCAAAAACACCGTGTATGGGCTTGTCTGAATGCAAAAGTGGGCGGAGCTTCGTGTGTGAACGATCTCAGCGGGAATCTGTCACAACCAGGTTGCTGGCTAGGGACTTAAGTCTGTCATACACAGATCATTCAATGTATGGGTTTGTCTGCCGATATAACGCTATCGCGCGCGTCTCTTCTAGAGATGATGTCATGTCTTCTCGAGACAAAATCTTTGTTCAGACTGAAATCGGTGCGAAGATCGTTCATACTGTCTGAATAGTGTGTGTGGGGGTCGATAACGACAATCGTTCAGACAATCGTTCAGTGTATGGGGGCCTTGAATACTATATAGGAGGATACAGTGACAAAAATTTATCTGTAAATATCTTGAAATAGGGAGGAAAGCCTACAACAATGACACTGGGAAAAAATAGACCTTATGAATAGGGGAAATTTGCATGTTCCATAAAAAAATTCATGGAACAATTAAAATTAAATGAGGCAAGTCTTTTAAGGCAGTTCATGGTGTCACGCTGAAAGGATTGTGTCAAAAAGCTGACATCTGAGTTGCAGATAACGCTAAGATCAGCATTTTCTTCAATATGCGGTACCTGAACAGGACTATGAGAATTAACAAATATAATGATTCTAAGTTGAAAAACATACGAAAAAAAAATTATGGGAACGAAAGAAAGAGAAAGAATGCCACATATAGTTAGGTATATTACAGTATAACTATAGACATTTTGGCTTATTCACTGACATTTCCTATTAAATATTCGTTAAAGTAAATCTTGTATATTGGAAACTGATAATAAAATGTATTACAGCCACTAAAGCTATTTTTTAGCTTAAAAAACCTTGTATTCTATTACACTTTTGTGAAACCTCCATGCGCCTCATAAGAAAGATCAAGGGAATAGTGTCTCTACGGGCGTCGGTGACGTCACAGCCTCTTAGGAGTGTTAGACCTGTTTATTTAGAGCTTGGTTACACTCACGTGATTATCGGAGGTCATGAGTCCCCGGTGTCTTTCCGTAGGTGTAGCTGCAATCTATCTTCCCCTTCCTTAGATATATACTTGCCATAATAATTAGAAAGCATTTGAATCTGATGGATAAATAAAATGTTCCTCTATGTAAAAGAGAAGATTGTGATCTAATGGTAGGCAAGGTCATTTGTGAAAAATAAACATTACTCTGGTAATATATATATATATATATATATATATATATATATATATATATATATATATATATATTTGTACATTATATATATACATATATATATGTATATATATATATATATATATATATATATATATAGATGTAGATATATATTTGTATATATATGTATTATTTACTTTTTTTGTTAAAGCCAGTAATGTACCATTGTGTACATCGTATTAATAATCTTATTTCGTCCAAATCTTTGATTCTTCTTGTATCTAAACTGTGAAATGGTTACCAAGAAGCCCATATCCATTTGGATTAAACTTAAGTATCTATTTTGTTTACATCAAAATATACAGACGAGTGCAACTCTGTGGCATCTATTCACGGTGCTACGATCATCATTCCATTAAGTTTCATGTAATTCGCTTTTGACACCTCATTTTCAAGTTGTCATGATCGTATATCAATTAAAATTCAATACTTTAAACGATTCTCTGAAGGCATTTAACACAGTTGCCATCTCTTTATGTTTTACCGAATGAACTGTAATGCCACTGGCGTTATTCGTGTTGTTGGGTAATTACACATGCCACATTTAGTTAGCTTCCGCCTCATTTGCATAACGACCAAATCTCAAAACTTGGTCGGTAACAAAACTTTTGTTCCTTGACATTCGAGACTTCGATTTCGTTATTTTCCTTAGTTTCCGTATTCATTGTTTTTCAGCGTTGATTTATTTGCTGAAATTCTCGAGGGCAATTAATTCAGATCTGTGTGCATCTATTATGTTATCATTTTAATTTAAGAGCAACCTATCTGATATTATAGCTCGTAATGTTATGTTATATAATATACATGTATATATATATATATATATATATATATATATATATATATATATATATATATATATATATATATGTATATTATATATTTTATATATATATATATAAATATATACCTAGGATCACATAGAACTATCTTATATATATATGTATATATATATATATATTTAATATCCATATTAAATATATATTTATATAATATATATATATCTATATATATAATATATATATATATATATATATATACTATATATATATATATATATATATATATATATATATATATATATATATATATGTGTGTGTGTGTGTGTGTGTGTGTGTGTGTGCTTGCGTTTGTACGTATACATAGTATAACTTTATTGAAGACTTTTCTTCTTATATATATATATATATATATATATATATATATATATATATATATATAGTATATATATATATGTATATAGATATATGTATATATATATATATATATATATATATACACATATATCTTCAAATGTGTATTTATGTGTCTTAATATCGTCGGGGCGTGTTCCATAGGAATGCATGTACATTGAGTATAGTCACGAAGAAAAGTTAAGCAACGTAATATAAGTGATGAAGATACAGCCTCTTTAATTTTTACAGCGTATTGTACGGCAGTTGTTTATTGATGGTTATTGAGATGCATAACAGTGTATAGTTTGCATCAGCATCATAATTTAAATTTAGGTTTTACCTCCATCTGCATTTCATCCGTTTTATCTGCATATGTTTAATGACAAACTTCATACGCTGCGGTAAAGAGGGCTCAGTAAATATACTATGCACAGATACTTTTCAACGGAATTGTATGAATAAAACTAAAATGATATTGCATTTCATTGCTTAATAATGATTGTAGTATATAAAAAAACTAAAACAAGATGTCTATTCCTAACGTTTTTCAGTTAGTTATTCAATCCTTTTATCTATTACAGATTATTTTTTATACTAAGTGATAGCAGAAAGTTGAGTAAAAGAAAACAGTAGGTTTTATGATTTATTGCTGAGAGTTTTTGTCCAGATTTTTTTATAGTTACAATGCATATAACATATAAGAAAACAAGTGAAAATCTTCGTGCAGCATTTCGTCAAACAAAAATCTCAGAGCCTAAGACAAGAGTGAAAAGAATGAAGAGTCTGTCCTGATGTGGAAGTTTCCTGCATATTTGTCTTCCAAGGTGTATTTAACTCCAATTTCATAAGGAGGAGTCATTCTGAGGGAAAGATCGCCTCCATAATATAAACCATTCACTATTGCTTCGGCGGACACTTTGGGTGCAATGGCCACAAAGGGTATCTTCACTTCAGCATTGATCTTCTTGATGAGGTCAGTTGAGGTTTTCGAAGTTAAGGAATGCCACATAGTCCTTTTCTGTTTTCTTGAGGAGAAGCTGAGCTGTACACTTGATGGGTTTGTCAACAAAGAAAATAATGGTTTTGTTTTCATTTTCCACGAATTCGGCTCCGAATTTCATCTTGCGGAATCCCTTGAATGGTGTTGTTACGATGAGCTCAGTCCTCATATTCTGCTCATTCTGAACCTTGATATGCATCACACCTGAGATGGTATTCTCGCTGTTCTGAAGAGACATTTTGATTTTCATATCTTCTAATGTTTCCCCAATCATTTTTCCTTCACACTTGGCCATTCCGGTAGGGATGAAGGGCGACGTAACTTGAACTAGGAAAGCTCTGCCATTCTTATTGTAGACCAGTTCAAAGGTGTTGGTCTGATCTTTAATAGCTGCTGTTATGTTCATTTCAACTTCTGCTGCAAATTTCAGAGACACTGACAATGTGGCCTTACCTATATCCATGAAAGGTGTTTCAATCTCGAGTAAAATATCTGCACTAGAGTCTTTTATTGAGACAGATCCTTCAATAACATGTTGTACGCTTCCTATGGCTAGCTCTGATCTAAATTTCAAGTCAGTCTTATCTCCTTTGAGAACTATGCTCATTGCATATATGTCTGGTAGGAATGGAGTCACCAGCTTTGCAGTAATTGCATAGTCTGCAGGCAAGACTTGCCAAGAAAACTCTAACAAATGGTTTCCTTGAGGTGTATCAAGAGAAACACTGGCAGATGAAGCTGTGATTTTGAGTGCTGCAGCAACTTTTGGGAGGAGTGGAGAATCAATAAGCAAAGTAGCCTCAACCCCTTTTGTAAAATCAATATCTACTGACAAGGAATGTTTTGATCCGGTAAGTATTGTAATGATACAGGACAGCTGTTTGCTTGAAGTTGTGGGAATTGTAATAACAAAAGAAATCTCTTTCTTTCCTTCTATCAGTGTTGATTCAATGGCAATATTACCTGAAATAGTATTGGGAGCCACATTCAGTTTCCCGTAAATTTGGTGACTTTGATTATCCAGGACAACAGCAAGTAACATTTCCAAGTCATTAAGGGAAGCATATTTGGCCTCAAGGGTAATTTTGCGTTGAATTCCCATAAATGTGGTGTCTACATTGAAGAGAAGTGCAGAATTTCTAAGGACAAAATCGCCTTTCAAATCCAACTCATAACTACCAGATGGCAAGTCAACTTTCAAGTGTGTTTGTATGGCTGTCCAAGTCTTGAGAGTGAGATTTCCATTTAATACAACTTTAGACAGAAGGTGAATTGGAGTATTTACCTCTATTTGTCCAGTGTATCCACCTTCAAGGGATGTTCCAACTAAGTCCAATTTCACGGAGAATAATTCATCAGCCACTAGGAGCTTGATTTCTCCTTGAATTTTCTCCCTGAACAGCAGATTTACGTCTCCATGAATTTTAGGTATTAAAGTTGATGGAAGGACTATATCTCTAGAGTTCCTTCAAGCTTTTCCCAAGGAGCAAGTTTAAAGTAACCTCCCATATCTTCCATACCAGGTATTGGTGTATGAATGTTAAGGGCACCCTCCACAATTCCAATTAGTTTCCCAGCAATATCAAAAGCTTTAAGGTCCTCTTCCTTTCCCAGTGAAATTTCAAATAATTTTTCTTCAGGTTCCAATTTTGCATTGGCAAGCAGTTGAACAATAGTCCATCCTGGCACAGGAGATGTTAAATTGCAACTGATAGTTCCTTCAGTTTCGCCAATTTCTGCCCCAATCTTCAAAGTGTATGAGGATTCGTCATATGTTAGCTCAGCCAAGATGAGTTCATTCTTTTTGGTTGTATCATACTTTAGGGTTAAAAGAACATTGTTAAAACCTGTGAGAGGTGTAACTGCCTGAATAGAGATTTCAGAAATTTCTGGTGTTAATATTAGAGTTCCAGTAGCGCTGTAGGTCTTTTCATTATAAATCACATTTAGCTTAGCCACCTTTTGAGCTGCAGATATGTCATAAACAAATCCAACAGAAATGATTTTCAGAACATCAAATGGTGTAGTCAGTTCCAAAAGAATGTTATCAACAGCATATGATACTTGAGCTGTAAATTTGTATGAGCCCAGTTCACTGACAATATCAGCGACTTTCTTTTCAAAATCTATGTGGCCATCAAGAGCAATTGCCTTAAATTCCTCAAATGGAGTTTGGAATCTTATGGTAAGTGTGTTTGAGGAATATTTTCCCTGTGCAGAGAAGGTCCATTCTTCAGAGTTCTTTACTACTTTTAAGCTAGCATCCATTGTCATGTTAACTTCATCAATATTCAAAGTATATGATGTTCCTAAGACCTCAAAGCCTTCAATTGGAGTTTCAAGTTTTATGGATCCAGCTTTAGGTGTTACTACAACCTCAAGTGTAACTTGCTTTTTTAAGTCCTCCTTTTGGATAAGAACCTGGGCAACTTTCTTGTCTGATATCAAATCATACTTGCAGTCAAGAGTTAATGTTTTCCATCCTGCTACGGGTGTCTTCATTTCAACTAGGAGGCTTGACTGTAAGGGCACGAAACTTCCATTAATTTCCATTTCATATTTTTCATTATTTTTCTGTGCAACCAAGAGAGCTTTAATTCCGTTATCCAGAAGTTCATAATTCATGCTGACAGCAAGGGTTCTCAAGGCTTCAGTTGGGGTTGTTAATGCTAATTCGATGCTTTTTTCTGTTACCACCACTTTCACACTGTAATCGAACTGTTCTCCAGCTATCATATGTGAAGTTGATACAAAGTACTGATTGAGTTGAACATTGTAGTCAACGACAAGTTTGGCCATTTCTAAGGAAACAAGAGGGGCTTTTACCTGAATTTGAAGCCTATTTCCTGATACTTGGGTCTCCATGAAGATACGTTTAGAGTCATTTTCAATCTTGAAATCTATTTCAGCTGTTTTGACGCGATCTGTGAAGTCATACTTAGCTTGAGCTTCAATCAGACTAATTCCAGAGATTGGAGTCGTAGCCAGAACTTTTAAATATGCATTTTTATAAACTAGCTGGCCTTCAATATCTACAGTGAAAGTTGCATCATTGACTTTGAGGACTGCATGGATAGTTTTCTGTGGCTCAGTTAAACTGGAATCAATTAATAACTCAACGAATGCAATGACATCAATTGGTGTTTCAAGTGTAATATGAACTTTGGGGTTTCTTAGGTTGTAAAGAATCTCGGCTTTGAGAGAGTACTTATCAGAACCCTTGTTGATTTCAATAGTTCCAGTCAATTGGTCTTCAATCATTTCATACTCTCCAATAATCGCAATGGCTTCCCATCCAGTGATAGGTGTCAGTAGTTGACAGCTAAAACCCTTGTCACTAACACTCAAAGATCCTTCAAATTTGGTAAGAGTTCCTTCTTTATCCAGTGAAAACTTGAGTTCATAGGGAGATTTTGTGAAATCAAGAGTTCCTTCAACAGTAACAGTAGTCATTCCAGGGATTGGTGTAATGATCTTAGACTTGATGTATCCTGCAATGGCACTTTCTGTGGATACTTCTAGCTCCCATTGATACTCGAGGTCATTTTGATATACTTGTACACGAGCAGATTTTTTGTTTGTCGTCAGATCCCAGGTTGCTTCTCCTCCAATCCTTTTCACGACTTCAAATGGAGAGATAAACATCAGTTTCATGACAGGAGCTAAAATTTTTGAAGCATCAATTTCACCAGTTAATTTCAAGTCTCCAGCTGGGATGGAAGATTTAATATTAATGGACTTAACAGGTCCTCGCAAAGAGTAAATACATTCAGCAGAAATGGCTTCATAATTTTCAAAAGGTGTAGTTACTGTTAGTTGTGCTTTTCCTTTTTTGGATTTGATATGCAAAGAACCTTTTACTGTTATTTCTAGATCATTCTTTGCAACAGAAATATCAATTGCTGTTTCACTTAGGAAAATGGATATCTTCAGGTGTTCCCACCCAGTAAAAGGAGTTAGCAAGTCAAGTGTTATAGCCTGCTCTTCAACTTTTCCAATAAGCTGTATAATTTTAGACCCATATGCTACCTTAATAGTTGCTTCTTTCTCTGTCTGAATATCATAATCAATGTGAAGCATGGTATCTTCTAATGTACTTATGATAGCTTTGACATCAGCGCTTGCTTTACCAAGCTCATAAGTCCAATTTCCAGCCAACTCAATGTGATTGATAACTTTCACAGGAAGGTCCAATACCAGAGAATAATCTCCCTTATTGAGGTCTCCAGAAAACAAGCCTTTCACTTCCAGTTTCTTCACATATGTAGTAAGAAGGTTGATTGTCTTTGTTGGTGAAACTACATCATAAGACACATCAGCAGTAATTGGGGACTTGAGATAAGTTGAATTAATTTTTAGGCTCATATCTGCTTTTCCCGTCAGTACCTCAGCAGTAATGTCCAAAGCTATTTGTCTGGAGCCCCAAGAGAGAGCAAGTGATACTGATTTCTTTGAAGAAAGATCCACAGTAATTTGATATTCCATAGTTTCAGTGAATGGTGTTGTTAATGTGGATTTAGAGTAAAGGATCTCACCAATTTTTACGACATTTTGTAGATCAATCTTTTTTCCAGGAGTATATTCCACAGTAACCACAGACTTATACTCAATGCCATCGTTTACATGGTGAATTTCACCCTTCATGATATCTGTCCAAGGTGTTGCTAGAGAAATGAGACCATCTATGATTTTGGAATCTTCACTGCTCTTATTGTCAAGTTGGAGTGTTAAGTGAATAGTCTTTTCATCCCAAACACATTCCATCTCATGTGCAAACAAAGAAGCACTGTGTAACTGAGTATTCTTGACCTTGTACTGTCCGTTGATATCAAGAATATTTTCCCAGTTCAAACTGTCAGTAACAGTTATGATGTGGTTGATTGTTACTGATTGTTCATCCTTTACTAAAGTAATTTTACTGGTCCTTTTTGTAGCTTCTTTAATGCTATCCAGAGTGACTTTTATGTTGTTTAGTTCACTTAGAGTGGAAATTATCTTCAGTTGTAAGTTTCCAATCATTTCAGACAAGTCAAGAACACCATTCACCTTGACACTTAGGCTCTCACCATTGAGATTGATGTCTAATGATGAGAATAATTTATTTTCAGAGATTTTATGGGTCAGTGAAACTGATGCCTTTGTTGCAGGGGTGGTGATTTCAGCCAAAAATAGAATATCTTTTGGCAACATGTGGCCTTCCGAATGTACCTTCATTGTACCATAATCTGACCAGAACCTCGTCATCTCCAGCTTAGATTCAAAGGAGTTAGCATCATTGCCATGAGCAACTGTTACAGTGATGGGATATGTGAATGGTGTAATCAGTCGAAGATTTCCAGTGAATTTAGTCGTTGGACTTGTAACAAGATCTCCATTTACATTCAGCATGACCTTCTTTTCTCCCATTACTCCTTCAAAGACCAACTGGAGTTGAGTCCAATCAAACTTGTAGTTAACAGTTGCCATGATATCTGGGATGGAAGGAAGTGCAATCTGAAGAGAGAGAATGACGCTTTGCACATCTTCAAGGTCTATGTGACCCTTAAGGGCAACTGTGGCAACTGTTTCACCATATTTGCCCTCAATTATGGTAGTTAGATCCTTTCCGTTCAGTACATGGTTCAGAGTAATCAAAAGATTTTTAGTAAATGGAGATTCAAGCGAAAGAGATGACTCAAGCCCATCACTTTTGGGAATGACCTCAAAGATAGAGTTTACTAACATTTTATCCCAGGAAGCTGTTATGCTAGATTTGATAGATAAGTTTTCCATCTGATGGTCAAGTTTGAAGCTAATCTGCTCAAACCCTTCGAAGATGCTACTGAACAGGACTTCAGTATACAGGGCATTCTTCAACAAGCCAGGTGTTAGTTTTCCAGCAACGTTTAGAGCCATTTGCTGAGTGTTCTTCCATGTACACACTAAGCGGCCAGTAATTTCATAGTCTTTTAAAGTCACAGAAGCTGTGAAATCTTGTTTCTCAAATCCAGTGAATGGTGTTTCGACTGAAATGGAGAGGGATTTTGTCTCACCTAATGTGTAGCCGATAACTGCATTTACCTTCTTGTCTTCCCAGCTGCCTTCCAACTCAAGTCCGCGGACTAACAGTTTGCCAGAAACGCTCCCTTCCTTGTCAGCAATCCTTGGAGGAGAAAATCATAGAGTAAATCAAAAGTTCTTCATGGATTTCATGTTACTATTCTTTCAGTTTCATGAAATCAGAAACATGTTAATTATTAAGTAAACTTACTTCACGTGGGCTTTGACTTCATCTTCTGAGATCTGTCCGTCAAACACAAACACAGCTGTTGGGTCCACTTCCTTGTTCCATTCACCACTGATGTGTACTTTTGCTACTCCGTTGCCTGAAGAAACCTGAATGAAAGAAATTTCCTTGTCATGAAATAGTGAAGCCCAACCAAAGAAATGAGGGTCCCATTAATTATGAACCTTAACGGCAACATAAAATGTTATTCATAGATGTGTGATGGGGATAGCATATGAAATATTTAGTTTTGCAGTCTTTGGCAATCTTTATATTTCCTATATATTTTGCAGATAATATCTTGCATATATTTCAGAAAAATACATTGAACATTCTATGAAGCTTGTTCTATGGAATGGCATGTTAATGAAATGCTATGGTGTATTTCGTTTAAAGTATTTTAACAAAGAAAGAATTTTTATTTGTTCTTATATGACTGAAGTGAACTCTTGCTCGTGGGCATAGCCTGTATTGATTGTCCAATTCAAATTGACTCTACATTAAAAAGTCCCAAATGGAAACAATGTCATGTGGGTTTCATGTTTTTTATAATTAAAATCAGTTAACATTCTCAGCTAGTAAAGTGGAAGTCCTGGTAACTGATGAGAAATGCAAATGTCTAGAGAAACAACAACAACAACAATAATAATATTAATAGTAATAATATAAAAATAAAAGTACTAATAATGTTACTGATGTCTAATATAATGTTTCAGATGAAATTAACATCTAAGAGAAGATATACCTTAATTAGTTGATTTTCAAGTCATCATTTTGAATAGTGAGAAAGGTGAAGAGTAGGAGAGAAAACTGTAATTAATGATAGTATTTACTTACATAGGCTGCTAGAACAATGTGTCGAATAATGTTAGCATCAATGAGGAGGGAGGCTTTTGTTACTTCAATTTTCAAGTCATAATTTTGACCATTGACTGTTGTCTTCAGATCAAGAAGACCTTTCTCAGAGTCGCCAGTGATTCCAAGACCAGCCTTG
This sequence comes from Macrobrachium nipponense, assembly GCF_015104395.2. Classification (NCBI taxonomy): domain Eukaryota; kingdom Metazoa; phylum Arthropoda; class Malacostraca; order Decapoda; family Palaemonidae; genus Macrobrachium; species Macrobrachium nipponense. Next base: position 53,964,946 of record NC_061089.1, read on the forward strand.
ACATTAATATTTGGTGATACCATAGTTGCATCGGCAATAATGGTAAATGTCCCTTCCGCTGAATTGTCTTGGATCATTCCTTCTATGATGTAGGGTTCCTCATTAAGAACAGCCTTTACCTGCAAAAATTATGATCAGGAATGAATATATTAAATATATCAACTCTGTTTATAAACATTATTTGGTCTCCGTTTTGCAGATAAAGAATATACAGCTTAGTATGTCTTACCTCAGCCTTGTATTGCTGATTTTCTATTTCAGATACAGTCACATCTAATGAAGACTTCAGGTTAGCAAACTGTGTAGGATCTACGGCACCATGGAGTGAATACACACTGACAGAGTCAGTAAGTTTCTTGCTGGCATCAAGTTCCATATGAACTGTTTGCTTGCTTCCCCACTTGTAAGCAACGTCAATCTTAGTAGAAATAATTGAGTCATAGTAATCTGATTTACCCTTCAACATTCCTTTGATGTTCAGGATTTCTCCAACTGGAAGTGTTAAAACCAAGAAAGGTTCATATGTAGTAGCATCATCAACAGTTGTAAGAAGACCAGTTTCCAGTGCATACTGATCGCCATTGTCCATTGTCATGATACCCTTAATGTTCTTATTAAGGTATGTCCAAATATATTCCAAACTTCCCTTGACAGATTTCACTGGTGTGATGATATCAAATACAATTGCAGATTCACTCTTGGTAACAGACAATTTCACTTTGTTATCCTTTTGTGACCCAGGAGTATCAATGATCAGTTCTACTTTTTCCTTATCTTGCATGAACTGGAAGATATAACCTGTTTGGGTGTCAGTCTTTTCCAAATACATTTTGGCCTCAAATGGTCCTATTGGGAACATTTCTGTTGCTGATGTGTGTTGAAGTTTACCACAAAGTGTCATACCAAGGAATCCAGATGTGCATCCTTCATATACAGCCTTTTCTCCAGCTTCTTTTTTAACTTCTTCATTATCTATGATGTACATATATTCACCTTTAACATCAATGAATTCTATTTTCTCTTTTGGTGTATTTATGGCAATGTCAACAACTTTGCTATCAGCAATATGAACCTTTCCATCAACAAATGTGGAAGTATGAAGGGTAGATGATAGTTTTACTCCAGTTTTTGCCACCTGAGCATCAATAATCATGTGACCATCAACTTTCAAAGCTGCTGATGGATGCAGACGGCCCTCAACCTTGAAATTTGTCATACTTTCAGCCATTAGATTTCCTTTCATTTCAAGTTTAATTGTGCCTGTCACCTTGGAATCAAGTATCAGTGGCAATCCAGAAATTGTTGGAATGTGCAAATGAGAGTCAAGAACCTGGAAAGACTTGGTGTAGTCAACATTGCCTTTACGAATAAGGTCCATCAGAAGGTCTAGTGGACTTTTGCTACCTGGTGACATGAACAGATTTTCAAGTCCATGGAAGTGGTGGTAATGTAATTCATGTCCAAAAACTCTAAGATAGTAAGATCCTTCAGGTTCGTCAGTGATCTTGTCTAAGAAGCCCTCCAGTGTGGTTGTTTCTGCATCAGATGTGGCCCTCATATTCTTCAGAATTTGCTCAATATGTTCCTCAGGGAAATATCCTTTAGAACCAAAGAATTTTTCAATATATGCTTCAAATCCTTCAATCCTACCCCCTACTTCTAGGAAATTTATAGATTCCCCAAAAAGATCCAGTGTAAGGTTAAGCATGCCTGAACGAGGAAGATATGACTTGCTGTTAAAGACGACATTGCTTTCTACAGAGGCTCCAACATTTAGAGAATTTGTGAAGAAAGATGATTCATAATTGCGGGAATATTTCAGTGCTTCTGTGCTGAATTTCTTTTGGAGAAGTTCTTCACCAATCATTTCATGCATCCACTGCTTTTCTGGGACTGCTGATTCTTGCATATTTGTCATGTGAGTCCAAATGAAGGATCCTACTTGGTTTACACCTTCTGAGGTCAGTCTCTCCTTTACAATACTGATGAGGGATGGTGTGGGGCAAGACATGAGTGAAAGATAAGCTGCAATGCGAAGTTCTGGGTCATAAGATTCATCTTGGAATAGGTTTAGAATGTCTGATCGATCATATTCACAAGGAGTGTGTCTCCATGCATCCAAAGCAGCAACACGAACTTCCATGGCATTTTCCTCTCGATAGCATGCTTCCAAGGTGGTTTTGGCATTAATCCAGCGTCCAGCATTTCCAAGAGCTTTTAGAGCAACCAAGACCTTAGTTTTTTCCTCTTCATTGACAGCTCGACAACCAGCTCCAATCTGATTTTCGATTAGCCGTATTACATTCTTAATCTCAGGTTCACTTTCGCACTCCTTATGGATTTTGCAGTAGTTGTTTATGAGTGCAGAGGTTCCTAACAAAGCCTTTTGAGTTGGCTTTCCTTCCAGGAGAGGCTGAAAAAATAGTATTTCATTATAACTTAGTAAACATAATAAATGCATTTTGCTTATGCATTTTCAAAGATAGGATGGAACAGTAATATCTATGAGCCTATAATTATATATATGTATGTATATATATATATATATATATATATATATATATATATATATATATATATATATATATATATATATATATATATATGTATATATATATATATATATATATACATATATAATATATATATATATATGTATATGTATATAAGTGTGTTTGTACATCAGTGTGCAGAACCCATGTCGAATATTTTCCCTTTAACTAAACTGAAAGGTGGGGGCGAGGGGTGGGATATATAATCATTAGAATTCCAAAACTCGCATTTTCTTGAAAAATTATTGAGAATGGTGCTAATTCATATTGTTTTATATTCCATGCGTTTTTCTTGGGAGTCATCATATTAAATTCATTTTTCAGATAACATTAAGATGACATAATGTGGCTAATTGTCAAGTACGGTTCTTTAAGCTGTTTGTGAAACAAACCGTTACAAAAGTAAAACATGTACTCACAGCAATGGCACTCAGCATCTCCTTAGCGGGGTTCTTGTAAAATGCAAGGGAAGTGAACCATATATCTGCTTCAATATCATTCATTTCCTTCTCAAGGATCATCTTGCTGACAAGTACTGTGGCTTCTGGGGTCCCGACCAAGGGCAGGGCATCAACCAGGAACTTTCGAGGACGACCTTCAGGTGTAGTGTAGAGCTGGCTCATTTGAGAATGGTCGAGCTTCTTGAGGGCATCTACAAGCTCAGAGAAAAGAGCTGGGGTTTCCGCATGGATTTCCTCTTCGGAAAGAGCAACCAAGTCACTCAAGATCTTGTTCACCTTTTGAAGCTGGAGCATAGGGACGTCAGATACGGTGTCGTCATATACGAGAATCTTTCGGTAGAATTCAAACTCTGTTGGTAAAAAGTTCAAGATGTTGTTCGATAAAAACTTCATGAATATTACGACCATCAAGCATTTTCTTAATAAATGTTACAGGATGAGATATCAAGAACTAGACAACATTTAACAGGAAAGTTGATGAATCAGTTGTTGACCATTTGTGCCTCATGGAAAAGAGGGTGGAAACGTAATTTTCCTCTTTTTATTTCCTTTTAAGGAAATAAAAAGAGTAATTTTATACCTAGATTTCAAGGAGATCTTGAAGAGATCTCTATCTTTGAAATAATCTCTGTTAATCTCTGATAATCACATATATTCAAAGAGCTTATATGAGTGCAGATATGAAATACGAAAGCCTCAGTTTTGGAGGGTTAGTTCTCTAGATAAGCTAAATAAATTACCCTGTCATTTCGGCAACCTTGATTTCTTATACTGTATACTGATTATGATATTATTAATGAAAATAGTGGAACTTGAAATTACCTGGCAATGATACAATGGCGTCTTCAGAAAGGAAAACCATGGCAGTCATGACCTTGGTGGTGGCTAATCCTTTCTCAGAAGTAAATGGACGAGACTGGTAGATTTCCTCACACTCAACACTCTTTAGGATTCCACTTTGTATTTGCTGAATGCACTTGTTTGTTGTCTTAAGAAGTGGGAAGTTCTGGATGGGGGAATCGGTGCTGTAACTTGAGCTAATAATGGAAGGGAATTCTGGTCTGAGGCTGCAAGATGCAAGATCTGTGATCTTCTCGACACGGACCATATCTCCCTCGGTTACAGTCTTGTAGTGAGTTTGGCAAACACCAGAGACGTCCTTTTCTTGCACGTTCTGAAACAGAAACTTTTTAATAGGCCTATGTAGTGGTGTATCTTGTCACTTGCCAAATGCACAGGGTAGGTAATAATCAAAACAAAAGACATTAACAATGTGAGGATTATAAACTCAAATAATATTCATACCTCAGCTTCAATATGAGTCATTGTGTTCTGGAAGGTTGACAGAAGACCTCTCTTTATGTTAAGGACCCATGTTGGCTCTGTGACGTCACTGCAGATGTTTTCAATCTTGCCATCTTGGAAGGAGAATTTCAAAGCATTTTTGGACAAAGCTTCAGCAAGTTCACTCACGTGACTTGACCCTTCCATGTTCACATTGGTCACCTGGCAAAAAATTTTTACTTGAGATGATAAGTTTTGGTGCATTTTAAAAGGAACTTAAGGTTTATGTATCAATAGCTGGTCGTGTTTGTACATAGTTGTATGTTTTCTATGAAGAGTCTGAAACCATGTGGAATTTATGTATTGCAGAATGCAATTAATAAGAAACAAACTTTCTCATTAACCTCAAAGTAGAAAGTTTTTAAAATATATTTCTAGTGACTCACATCACGGTGATTCAAAGTTTTGCAAGTTTGAACTGTTCAGGTCAAGTTAGGGGTAACATTCCTTTCGAAATAAACAGGCCAAACGAAATTAAGAAACAGGAGCAATAACATGAGGGGGATCTAACACCTCTTGCACCTCTTTAAGGATGGACAGTCATGCACCAAGAGAAACAGAGCTATTATAAGAAGGCCCGTTCTCAGCAGTAGAGGAACAAAAGAGTCACATTTTTTTCTTTATACTGGACATCAAGTCTTCTAGTAATGCATTTAATCCGGGTTAATCACTATGACACTTCAACTCACCCTGAGGATGAAATCGCAGGGACCAGCGACATCGATGTGGGCTTGAGCCGTGATTCGGAGCTTGGCATCATCGTCAGCAACACCAACAAGAGCAGTCGACGTGTCGATGGAGTAATCATACACGTAACTCTTTCCTAGTAGAGTATTTAAATGATTAGGATTAGTTTTATAAATGGGGTCATTTTGTAAAGAGATTTTTTTTTACGCGAATGCCATAAATCTACTGATAGATGAAAATCTACGACCAGTGGTTCACACAGATGGTTACTTTAAAAAGGGCTGCCTTATGGAGGTGAAAATTAGTGTATTTCAGTTCATACCGTGTATGAACGCTTGCGTATGAAAGCACATACCCACTCTATGTATATTACAATGAGGCAGTTTGCTGCGCTGCCCTCCTGTAGCACATGGGTTTTCATGTGGATTATCATTTTAGCTGAATGAAACCTAGCTTAGGTAGCGGAGAGAAAGGGGGAAAGGTGACAGGAGGAGGAAAGACTGGGTGTCAAACCCACTTACTCTTTTGGAAGTCTCTAATTGTCTTAGTAAAGGGACCGATCAAATTCCTTTTTCTTGCCCAATCCAAAGAATCAGGGAAAGATAGAGAAATGGACACGGGTGTTTCTTACCCTTGAAGGAACGGAGGGATAGCTTTTGCCTCTTCGAGGGTGAAAGTTTGTAAGTCAGGAGATAGAAAAAATAGAAGACAATTTAGAGGTCATTGCTGTTTGAATACAATTAGGTAAGATGCTCACCTGTCTGGTATGCGAACGACTGGGAACTTGTGCACTGAAGTGCACAAGAGCCTGTAGAAGTTGCCGGAGCTGAAAAGACAGAAGATACAATAGTATGAGTAATTTCATAAAGGATACTGAGGTCAACGTTCTTATGACAATAAGGAACCTATCATTTCTTAGCCTGAAGTGCCCCATATTAACTGAAAATGCCAAGCAGAATAGGATGACAACAGTTTTGATTCAAAGAATAGTGATGTATATTTTCGGTAGTTTGCCTATAGTGCAGACGATAATAATACAGTTTTCTATTTTTTTCCTTGAATCTAAAGATCACTTAGAAATACTCAGTGAATATCATTGCAATTCCAATATTTAAATTAGTTTTCGAGGCCTTACTTTCTTTATGACATTGCCGGATTTGTAAACCCACCTATTAGTAATGGTGTAAACGTACTTTTGTAATAATAATAATAATAATAATAATAATAATAATAATAATAATAATAATGTTCATGGACGACATCAAGCTGTATGGTAAGAGCATCAAGGAAATAGATACCCTAATCCAGACTGTAAGGATTGTATCTGTGGACATCAGGATGGAGTTTGGAATAGAAAAATGCGCCTTAGTCAACATACAAAAAGGCAAAGTAACGAGAACTGAAGGGATAAAGCTACCAGATGGGAGCAACATCAAACACATAGATGAGACAGGATACAAATACCTGGGAATAATGGAAGGAGGAGATATAAAACACCAAGAGATGAAGGACACGATCAGGAAAGAATATATGCAGAGACTCAAGGCGATACTCAAGTCAAAACTCAACGCCGGAAATATGATAAAAGCCATAAACACATGGGCAGTGCCAGTAATCAGATACAGCGCAGGAATAGTGGAATGGACGAAGGCAGAACTCCGCAGCATAGATCAGAAAACCAGGAAAAAAATGACAATACACAAAGCACTACACCCAAGAGCAAATACGGACAGACTATACATAACACGAAAGGAAGGAGGGAGAGGACTACTAAGTATAGAGGACTGCGTCAACATCGAAAACAGAGCACTGGGGCAATATCTGAAAACCAGTGAAGACGAGTGGCTAAAGAGTGCATGGGAAGAAGGACTAATAAAAGTAGACGAAGACCCAGAAATATACAGAGGCAGGAGAAAGACAGAAAGAACAGAGGACTGGCACAACAAACCAATGCACGGACAATACATGAGACAGACTAAAGAACTAGCCAGCGATGACAATTGGCAATGGCTACAGAGGGGAGAGCTAAAGAAGGAAACTGAAGGAATGATAACAGCGGCACAAGATCAGGCCCTAAGAACCAGATATGTTCAAAGTATGATAGACGGAAATAACATCTCTCCCATATGTAGGAAGTGCAATACGAAAAATGAAACCATAAACCACATAGCAAGTGAATGCCCGGCACTTGCACAGAACCAGTACAAAAAGAGGCATGATTCAGTGGCAAAAGCCCTCCACTGGAGCCTGTGCAAGAAACATCAGCTACCTTGCAGTAATAAGTGGTACGAGCACCAACCTGAAGGAGTGATAGAAAACGATCAGGCAAAGATCCTCTGGGACTATGGTATCAGAACGGATAGGGTGATACGTGCAAACAGACCAGACGTGACGTTGATTGACAAAGTCAAGAAGAAAGTATCACTCATTGATGTCGCAATACCATGGGACACCAGAGTTGAAGAGAAAGAGAGGGAAAAAATGGATAAGTATCAAGATCTGAAAATAGAAATAAGAAGGATATGGGATATGCCAGTGGAAATCGTACCCATAATCATAGGAGCACTAGGCACGATCCCAAAATCCCTGAAAAGGAATCTGGAAAAATTAGAGGCTGAAGTAGCTCCGGGCCTCATGCAGAAGAGTGTGATCCTAGAAACGGCACACATAGTAAGAAAAGTGATGGACTCCTAAGGAGGCAGGATGCAACCCGGAACCCCAATCTATAAATACCACCCAGTCGAATTGGAGGACTGTGATAGAGCAAAAAAAAAAAAAAAAAAAAAAAAAAAATAATAATAATAATAATAATAACAGGCACTGAGTTTTCAGTTTGAGAAACACAATTCAAACATTTTCTGGAACGATTTAGTTTTATAACACAAACAAATTATTTTTTGTTGACAGGCATATGTGATTTGTTTGCTTCTGAGGATTTTCGCCCACTGCAGATCCCTTTGACCTACTAGATCATGTTAAGTTTTGTTGTGCCAAGACCTATTGGATTTTAACCAATAAATAACTCTCTAATCCGGCAGTTAATGGAGAACCTAACTTGCCAGTTAATGGAAGATCTAACATAGCGTTAACCGTATTGATTTAGCTTCTAACTACCAAATATTCTCGTAGTTACTTAGAAAGTAGCATCGAAGTACAGATTTTACCCACTAGATATCGTTTTAGCTGCTAAAACCTATTGGAATTTACACTTAACACAATATCTAAGTAAATATTCTCGTAGTTAATTAGTAAGTAGCATCGGAGTACAGGTTTTACCCACTAGATATCGTTATAGTTGCCAAAGCCTATTGGAGTTTACACTTAACACAAGATCAAACCTACTAATCACTATTAGATATAACCGTATCGGTTCATCTTTCACAAATCAAATATTCCCGCAGTTACTCGGTAATTAGCACCGTAGCATTACTTTTAGGCACCAAATATCGTTGCAAATAGTCAGAAATTCAATATAAACTTTACCGCGAACACAGTGTTCGAACTAATTGGGAAATCAAGGCGAAAATCTTACCTGCCAAGGCCGCTGAGGCCAGAGCAACGAAGGTGAGCAAAGCGAACTTCATCTTGGGACCGACTCACACTGCTAGAGAACAGGTCTAGTCGGAGCTCCAAAGGCTGACTTCCGAAGCTCTGCCCTTACCTTATATACCCCTCGAAATCGACGCCGGCGGCCAAAGGTCACTCTCATGACCTTCAGCATGCACACTGGATTCTCTGCT
>NC_061089.1:53978729-54001229 GCF_015104395.2 Macrobrachium nipponense
GATAACGTAAATATAAAGGGGTTTTACTTATTTGTTTACTTATTAATTTTGACAAGATACGTTTCCATAAATGCAGAGTATAAGTGCGTTTACAAATAAAACTTCATTATTAGGAATGAGTAGTACTATTCGAAGGTAGAAATCATGGGTGTCCTTTTAGTAGTCCTAAACAACGGAACAAACAATTATAATAATAACAACAGTAATTATGACGTCATGTTGTTATATGAGTGTCCTTGTAGTAGTTCGAGACAACGGAACAAACAACTATAACAATAACAACAGTAATGTTACGTCACGTTGTGATGTGGGTGTCCTTGTAGCAGTTCGAAGGAAGGGAACAAACAACTATAATAATAATAACGGTAATTGTTACGTCACGTTATGATGTGGGTGTCCTTGTAGTAGTTCGAAAACAACGAAAAAACAACATTAATAATAACAAGAATTATTACATCACGTAGTTGTATGGGTGTCCTTGTAGTAGTTCGAAAGCAACGAAAACCCAACAACAATAATAACAGTAATTGTTACACCCCTTGACAATGGGTGACCTTTTCGATAGTTCCGAAAAAACAACGAAAAACAAACCAACTTTGATAATATAAGTAATTATTACGTCACGTTGTTGTATGGGTGTCCTTGCAGTAGTTTGAAAACAACGGAAAAACAACTTTGATAATAACAGTAATTATTAAATCTCGTTTTTGTACCGGTTTCCTTGTAGTTGTCCGAAAACAACGAAAAAAAAACTATAATAAAAACAGTAATTTTTACGCTAGGTTGTAAAGGTGTCCTGAAGAAGTTTGAATAAAGAAAAAGAAAATAACTAAAATAATACCTGTACTGTTGCGTCACGTTGTTGGATGGGTGTTCTTGTAATTGTTAGGAAACAGCGAATAAAAGAGGAACTATTATAATAACAGTAATATTTACGTTGGGTTGTTGTACCTCGAAAACAACATTGATAACAGTAATTGTTATTAACTGTAATTGCTATTATGATTAATAACATTACCAGGTGCTTTTCTTTAATTCGAGAATAAACAATTGCATTACATTTATTCGATCAGATCTCAATCACTAATGTGCCCTAATATTTATTGCCCTCTTACGATTAGCGCGTTTTATTATATTCTCTCGCTAATAGGTTTTGCTAGACCTGAAGTCCTCTTCCCTTTGTCCTTTTAAATTTTCTCTGTGCGGACAAGTATACAAATTTTATTAATATTCATAATATTGGAAGGTTTATTTGGAGGATAACGTACATTTCATCTTCTTCTTCTTCCTCATCTTCTTCTTCTTCTTCTTGTTCTTCTTCTTCTTTATTATTATTATTATTATTATCTTGGAAGAAGCCCACGTGGCAAACTTCATTGAAAAGAATGGGCATGTAGTGGGATTCGTTCAGTGCACGTTTGCTTTATTATTATTATTTTATTATTATTATTATTATTATTATTATTATTATTATTATTTATTTATTTATTTATTATTTTATTTATTTATTCATTCATCTATTTATTTATTTGTTTATTTATTTTCAGACGTTACTGTCAGAAGGGAGGCAAAAACCACAAAACAATTTGGTTTTTGTCCAAAGTATCAAAAGGTTTCCAAGCCATTCTTTCTAGTGAAGTGTGCATATTATTATATTATATTATTTTATTATTATTATTATTATTATTATTATTATTATTATTATTATTATTATTATTATTAGATGTCAAAATGAACACAAAAGCTCTATGTCGAATCCTTTCAAGCAAACAAAGAAACGATAATTTTATTTTCAAAGTAATAAAGGTTTACGCAATTAGAGTTTCCCCAAACTCCATATACCATTATCATTCGTAAAGATCATTATCCCTGAAGAGCAGTTGCTGCTGCTGCTCGGAAACCGGACAGAAAATCCATTGCTTTATCAAAGAGAAGAAGAAAAGCTTCCGCACGAGCGGCGGGAATAATAGAAATGCGGCTTAATTGATATTCCGAAGGGCAGAGCGCAAACAGTGATAAAGCATTTTACGGGGAGCACATACAAGAGAATTAAATTTGCATCGCACGCATTGCTGGAATTACAAATGAAGTTTTTCAACTTTTTCAGCCCCCTTTTATTTTTGGTCAATTTTTTTTTTTATTTTTGGTGAGGGGGGGGAGGATTGGTGGAGGTGGGGGACGGGCTGGGCCTCGTGGAGGGGATGGAGTTGGGATAGGGGTAATGTTTAGTTTTTTTAAAGCACTGAAAGGGTTCCACACCCTGTATGCCTACAGTTTTCCCCGTATTTTGAGAAGTTTTTTCCACATTTCATGGAGTTTCGGCGGATATGTTTTGTTTTTGTACCGTTAAAGGAACCATGCATTTCATACAGTTGGGCATTCAAATCTCTCTCTCTCTCTCTCTCTCTCTCTCTCTCTCTCTCTCTCTCTCTCTCTCACATTGATATCGTATTTTCTGTCACCTTTCCATGCTAACAGATATTTAGGAAACCAACTGTTGCATTAAGAAATATGTTGACAATGAATTGTTCTCCATAAAATGATCAGGCAACCATCAACATAAAGCTTTGGACACTAGCTTTCATCACCTCTCAGGGGCCTTAATAGCCCTTGGAATGATTTTTTTAAAAACAATATCGGTTTTAATTTGTTTAATTTGTTTGTGGAAAGTCTACGGGAACATCAACTACAGCAGTATGTCTTTGGCACTTCTAGTTAACGTATCTGCTTTGGTCTCCTTGAGTTTGGTTCTGTAAGCCTACCGATGATTGATTGGTTAGTCAGTCAGTAATTAGTAAGTGGAATCTAGTAATTAATTCCCAGGTGAACGGATTAGTAATTCTTGAGTAAGTTCTACCGTAATTGACATGTATGTCTCTTTATTGGGTGATAAGTCCAGTATTATGACCTTAATAATAGTTACCACCAAGCAGGGTTATAATATTAATGAGCAAAAACCACAAAACAATAAACGATGAATTAAATCTAATATTATTTAACTGACAAAATTTACCAGTGCCATTTCCCTTCAACAGGGAATATTTTTGTCCACCTTGAGATGACGGGTTGGACTTGTCATTAACACAGAATTTTAGCAAAAACGCAAAACAATAAACGATGAATGAAATTTAACATTAGTTAACGGCTCAGACGTGTCAGTAACAGAGAATTTTATTTCACAATATATTGATATTTTTTTCTGAAATCTAAGGACCTCCAGTAGTTGTAATCTAAGAGTGATTCACCTTTTGCCATCTTGCTATGAGCTTCTTACCAAGCGGCCACAAAAAGGAGTTGCTATGTAAGTGTGCGCAGGCGCTGCTTAAATTTCATTACTCTTAAATTCTGTTACTATCAGTGGCTACTTGGCACTTTTTACGTGACATTGCCGTCAGTGTAAGACTCATCCAGTAAACCTTAATTTTCAAGGCATTGCCAAGTGACATTAACAGTTGGTGGTGAGTGAGAGCATATTTTGTCTTGTCGCGTAGTCCGGATTACAAAAGTCAAAAGTGCGCCGAAGTTTCTTCGTCGATATCGAGTTTTCTGTACATCATTTAATCAAAGCCACCGAAAATAGATCTATCTTTTGGTGGTCTTCGTATAATGCTGTATGAGTCGCGACCCATACAGCAACTTTAACCACTGTCCGGTGGTGGCCTGGCCTATATCCTTGCCTGACGTAAGCTTACGGGTAACTTTAACCTTGAATAAAAGTAAAAACTGCTGAGGGTAGAGGGATGCAATTTGGTATTTTTGTTGATTGGAGGGACGATGATCAACATACCAGTTTGCAACCCTCTAGTCTCGGCAGTTTTTAAGATCTGTGGGCGGACAGAAAAAAGTGCGGACGGACTGACAAAGCCGACACAAGTTTTATTTTCAGAAAACTTAAAAGCATTATTTAGAGAGCCCACCACCCACCACGTCAATAAATATTCTTGGTCGAATTACAAACTCAGAATTGTTTGAGCAGACTTCACAAATAATATTCATATTTTATTTAAAAAAAATATATATTGTTGGAATGTATAGTTAGCTTACTTTTTCATTAACAGATATTATCTTTGGTCTTTTTGTATTCCAGTGCAAAAATTAAAGGTAAATAAAAGCAGTTTCTTGGCTTTTCCAAAGTTATTATTCATTTCAAAAGAATATTCGCCTTCCTCACCATTTATTCATTTGTTCAACTTTAGCAAGTACTTATATATCCTATAGAATTCAGTGATTTTATGCTAAAAAATGAAAAGACAAACAAACGACTATGTTAGTGATATCCAGCATAAAGATTTGCCCTCTGTGCACCTTGTTGTGACTGATAAAATCAAATCAGTATTTTGAGCACTTTCTCTTTTTATCACCAGTCATGTCCGACAAGCGAAACGGCACTTTTTTGTTTTTTAGATATATAATGATGCGTTCTAGCTGCGTTCAGGCGAATGCTCATGTGCAGTCCTTGTTCATAATTAGAATTGGATAACAGGATAATTTATATAATCACTGCTTTATAATTGATTGAACGTTGCTTGTCTGTCATCTGAGATTTAGTTGTTCATTACATCATCACCGTCTGTATCTTTACCTTAATGTTACGTGAAAATATCTGTTTAGTAACATTACTGTGTAATATTATAAGTATTAGAAGATACTCATAATAGCATGAGTCTTCCAATGGAGAAACAAATCCACAGTTATGTAAATGTACATATATTAAATTTAAAGCTGCAAGGACAATTTCCGGGAATCTGTTCGGTTCCCCTTTTCAATCCTTTAAGTTTTAAATTTGATATGTGTACATTTACATAATTGTGGATTTGTTTCTCCATTATAAGTATTGTAAGGTACAGGCGAAGGATATCTCTATTTTTACATATTTTACAAAGCGCAATTTATTTTCAGCACCTAAGATTTTTATATTTGCAACATCTGCATCAATAAACATGCAATCTACGTTTCCCTCTAATATGAAACTACGCGCTCACGTATTTCGCGCCTCTCCTTTTACCCAGAACTGTTACACAACGAATGAGGCTGCAACCTCCACGGCCAGGCAACTAATGGCCCTCCACGCTACGCTGAAGGAAGAGAATGCTCTTGATTAGCTTCCGGCACCTTACCAGACTAAGATAATAGCCATTGCTTCAGTCGCTTTGCCAAATCACTGTTGCTTTCCAGTGCTCCAGCGCTGAGGCAATATTCATCCCCTTGCTACCGGTAGCCATGCACGGATTCCATTTCGATTGGGAATGTGCTTCGAATCTGCTGTGTGAGGTTGCTTGGGAGATGGTGTGTGCGGGAAGGGGACGGGAGGGGTGACAAAAGGGGGAGGATTGGGGTAAGGGGGAAGGGGGCTGGGGTGATAATTTTGGAGCGCAGTCTCCTTCGTCCTCTATTTGGTTTTCGTAGGTGACTGATATATTGACTCCTGTCTTATATATATATATATATATATATATATATATATATATATATATATATATATATATATATATATATATAATATAAAGACAGGAGTCAATATATCAGTCACCTACGAAAACCAAATAGAGGACGAAGAAGACTGTCTTATATATATATATATATATATATATATATATATATATATATATATATATATATATATATATATATATATATAAAGACAGGAGTCAATATATCAGTCACCTACGAAAACCAAATAGAGGACGAAGAAGACTGTCTTTATATATATATATATATATATATATATATATATATATATATATATATATATATATACAAGAGTCAATATATATATATATTATATATATATATATATATATATATATATATATAAAGACAGGAGTCAATATATCAGGAACAAATAGTCTAACCCTTTATCTAAAATACACAGATGTCGTTTTGTGCTGGATTAAGATTTGATAGAAATGATTCTATAAACAACTCAATATAAGTACAAACAGCTGACAAGGATTTACTCGGATCCAGAATATTTTATAAAAAGTGGATGGAGAGAGAGAGAGAGAGAGAGAGAGAGTGAGAGATAGAGAGAGAGAGAGAGAGAGAGAGAGAGAGAGAGAGAGAGAGAGAAGATATATATTATATATATATATATATATATATTATATATATATATATATATATATATATATATATATATATATATATACATACACATATATATATTATATATATATATATATATATATATATATATATATATATATATATATTCTCTCTCTCTCTCTCTCTCTCTCTCTCTCTCTCTCTCTCTCTCTCTCTCCATCCACTTTTTATAAAATATTCTGGATCCGAGTAAATCCTTGTCAGCTGTTTGTACTTGGATTGAGCTGTTTATAGAATAATTTCTATCAAATCTTAATCCAGCACAAAACGACATCTGTGTATTTTGGATAAAGGGTTAGAATATTTTTTCCTGTAACCTAATGGAAATTATTGTACAGTTATATAATTTATGCAAAAGTAGTTTTTAATAGCTCCTATTGACGAGGTTGTGATGATCTTTGCTGCAGTTTTGACGGTAATGTGAGCGGACTAAACGTATAATACACATAACTGAGAAGTAAGTTGAGCATTTTGCACTTGTGGGGCGATGGTTTTTTTTTCTGCAAAAGAAAACTATTGAGATGACTGTTTGTCTGTCCGTCCGCACTTTTTCTGTCTTCCATCAGATCTCAAATACTACTGAAGCTAGAGGGCTGCAAATTGGTATATTGATCACCCACCCTCCAATCACGGAACATACCACATAGCAGCGCTCTAGCCTCTGTAGTTTTTATTTTATTTACAGTTCAAGTTAGCCATATTCGTGCGTTTGGCGGCGCTATAGGACAGGCCATCACCGGGCTATGGCTGAAAGCTTCTTGAGCCGCGGCTCATTCGACGTTTTACCGAGACCACCGCTGTGCAGAAAACTCGATTTACTTGTTTTTCTTTCTCAGACTCCGGGGCACGGCGCCTCTCTCTATCTCCTGACGAAATTAGACATTTGCTGGCGAATTCCATTAAACTTGACTCTTCCTGTATTTCACAGGCTGTGAAGTTAAGTATATCTTAGTTTTACCAGACCACTGAGCTGATTAACAGCTCTCCTAGGTCTGGCCCGAGGGATAAGATATTTTTACGTGGCTAGGAATCAATTGGTCACCTAGCAACGGGACCTACAGCTTACTGTGGGATCCGAACCACACTGTATCAAGAAATGAATTTCTATCACCAGAAATAAATTTCTCTGATTCCACGTTGGCCGAGCCGAGAATCGAACTTCGGACCACCGGATTGGCAGCCGAGCGCGAAAACCACTCTTTCAGCGAGGAACTTCACAGGCTGTGACCCTTGTAGAATATTTTGGCTTCTGCCCCGTTGGTCTCTACAGGATATTTAAGACAGTCATCTTCCCAAGGTAAAAGAGATAAAGTAACTTCGATGTTCTCTTTATCACTCAACACTCAGTAAGATAACAAAGTGAGAGGACACTTTTGGTTTCATAATCTTACTTATCTCGTCACGTTTAAGTTTAAAAGATGATGTATTTCATTGTGCAAAATCTTTAAGCAAAATAGTGCGAAGTAGGGAGAACATGTCAATATTGCTAATGTTTCTTAACCAACTCGAGATTTCCTAGTTATAATTATCTTGAGTATTGTCACGTAAAACCATATTGACTTTCATTATTTATTTAAGTTGTTGCATCAGTTGTCTTTTGCATTAGTCTCTCACAGTGTTAATCTTTACTTGTCGATTCCTTCTAACCTTCTGCACACCCTTGGGCTTATACATAAACCCCCAGCAACTAATAGTGATGAAGTTGATACTATAGACAGGAAATTATTATATTTAACTTAATCATTTTATCTGCTAAGTATTTTATCTTCTAAACTTGATCAGCTACAAGTCCACTTAGGAAAGCCAAGTGCAATATGGATAATAGCTGAATATTCCTGGTGAATTTTTTAAGAAATGAGTTGACTGACTCTGCTTGAAGGTCCTTTTTGATCTTTGTGAATATACTGCTCCTAACTTAAATTCTGATCTGATAATAAATAAATAAATTAAAAAAACAGGTTCGTCATTCTTCTCGCTGTTTTCAAGTTCAAGTTTTATGTATTTGATAAATGCTTTTAAATACTTGAGAAAAATGATCATTTTCAGCTAATTGTATGGGACTGTTTGTAAATGACCGTGGAGTGTTTCCATACAAGTGACCTGTATTAATTAAATTTACGGTGAAACATATCATGTTTTAGAAGGATTGTATATATATAAATATATATATATATATATATATATATATATATATATATATATATATATATATACACGCATATACATATACATATGATACAATATTATTTCCTCAACTACAACCAGTTTATTGGAGCCTTCCTCTCGCGACCAGAGCGCAGCACCAGATCAAAACACAAATCCCGATTACAGAGAATAAAAACATATCCGTCGCAGCGACGGTGGACATAATTATACTCTGCAAGGAACCGTGAATGGAGTTTAGGGTGGTGCGATGGCGCGTGATAATTGGCTGTGTAATATAGCCGTCCGTTCACGCAGGCGTACCTCCTCCTCCTCCTCCTCCTCCTCCTCCTCCGCCTCCTCCTCCTTCTCACTCCTCCACTGAGTGGGAATGGCAGCCTACAATAGCCTTGTAGGGAGTAGGCGGCGCGGTGTAGACAGTAATTGAAGGTAGGATGAAACAGGAATTTAGGAAAGAGAGAAATGAGACTAAGAAAATAATGTAAGGTTATTCTTCGTGTAATTTTGTTAACGGTAGTCTGAAAGATTGGTTTGATTTATTTTAAAAATGTTACGAATTTCACGAGTAAAGAAAATATCCACATGTACCCATAAACACACACACACACACACGCACATGTACATCCATGTATAGCTGAATCACGAAAAAGTGGAAAGTGATGAATATATTAATACAGACTAAGTAAAGGACAAGAAGTCGAAAGGCCTTGCAGAGCTCCGTCGTTTCTCTTTCCTTCATGGAATTTGTCTCTATTGATGTATATCCATATATAATACATTCATACAAACACACACACACACACACACACACACACACACACACACATATATATATATATATATATATATATATATATATATATATATATATATATACACACCCAGAATCTTGACGAAAAAAAATGCAGGCAATAACTTGGTTATATACCCAGGGAAGGTCAATAAAAATATGAAAACATGGATCAGTATGGGCGTAAGTTATTTTTTTAAGGTAAAATGAAGTCAATATTGAGTGGTATCTGTGTGACTTATTTATTAACAATACATAAATCGTATATACATATGTATATATACATATGTATATATATATATATATATATATATATACAAATATCACTAAATATTGAATATATTGACCTCCGTTGTGGTTATTTTTTTTATATTGTTTAGTATTTTTGTCTATCTGACTGTTACCAGAATTATTTGAAAATTAGTGTTCTGCATTTTTTTTCGTAAAGATTATCAATGTTCTTATCCTGGATTAGTATCCATAATTTTACTACTGTCAAAAATGGATTATTATTATTATTATTATTATTATTATTATTATTATTATTATTATTATTATTATTATTATTATTATTATTATTATTATTAGATTATTTTGCTGAACTGCACGAACAAACGGAAGATGCTACCGAAAAAGATAAAACTGTAACAAAGAAAAAAAATGAAAGATTTTTAATGGGAATGCATCCGTTCACCCACCAACTCACAAACAATTGGATGATCTAACTCAACCACGTAACCCACCATCAACCCCCCACCCACCCTCCAAAAAACAAAGAATATATAAGTAAAGATTATTCCCATCAACTTACAACCCCTATTTTAACGCACTGAAAAATTAAGAAAACAAATCATTCTCCTTAAGATGTTTCTTTTTTTTTCTGGTTGGTATTCCTCTTCGTCTGCTCCTTAAGTTTGGATATGCGGGTCAGTCGACAGCTTCCGAAATAGGCTGTAAAAGTTTCCACATTGTTAGTAGATGATGTGTTCAAGACACGCCACAGCAGCCTGCTGTAGTTTGTCAAATTTTTATTTGATGAACGAAGCTTTAGCACGCCATAGTGGGTGACTTCTCTCCTTTCTCGCTCTCTGTACAGTATGTGTAGCATATGCACACACACACACGCACACACACACACACACACACACACACACATATATATATATATATATATATATATATATATATATATATATATATATATATATATATATTACTCACTTATATGGTCTCTCTCTCTCTCTCTCTCTCTCTCTCTCTCTCTTCATATTGAAGGAATGTATTCCTTATTATTCTCCGTGCATCCATTTCTTTGCCGGCACAGTAATCCAATTGAATTCTCTTTTCCAGTAGTAATTCAGTGATCTCTGTAACAAGCTCACAAATACGATTATTTTTCCTTTAAATTAGATAATTTAGTTTTCAAGTTTTTATTTGATATTATAAATTCTATCTCTTCATTTTTAAAGGTTTTAAAACAGGTGGTGCTTCTAAAGAAAATTCCTGAAAAAAGATTCACGAAACTGGAATTCATTCGCATATATTTCATTTTTTGTCTCTTTGTAATAAAAAAAAAAGCAGTGACACCTTTGGCATCAAGAATAATTTTGGCGAATCATAGCTGGAGAGGACTTGCATAATGTGATACGGATCGGGAACGAACTACAATGAAATCCCGCGCATGTACAGGATATAATGCATTCGGGATGTCTCCAAACTTCCGCCAACTGTATTAATTAAGGACTTTGGAGCACCACAGCTCACGGGGAGCCAGCAGCTCTGAGGAGCTATTGGCTCAAGCACGTCTGCCAGACTGCCAACCTCTGCCCTCTTGAACGAGCCATGGAGATTCATCTGTTGGCGAGGGCTGATACGATATGAAATCTTACAATAGCCACTTTCGCGTTAATTGATATAGATCTTAGGTTTTTTAAGGGAGGTTGATGCTATTGTAAAACCGCATTGGTTTTAGTGGATTTTTGGGGGGGTTTTTTATTTGAGAGAGAGGTGCTACCATAAAATCCCACTCAGTATTACTTTGGTTTTTCTAGATTAAACTTCTCTCTGTGTTATGTTTGCTGATTCATTTTCATTTATTTCCTTGCTTTTTTCGCTTCATAATCATCATCGTTAGATTCAAAGTAACGCCACTTTAGCAGTGCTCCGTTATTTTAAATTGCGTAATCAGTAAAACGTCAAAATTTTTCAGACAACTATGATCTTTTACCAGTATATTTTGATATGAAATTTTATTCATCTTTCAGATGATTGGTATATTTACTTATTACTCTATTACTACATTACGTTATATGTAACAACAGTCATTCTAGAGTTACAGAGAAAGGGAAGAAATATATATAAACAACTCGTTCAGACAATTGTCAGTAATAGCTCAAAATCGGATATTATTAGCTAAAGACTTTATCAACTTGCGGATGTAAATTTTTTTTATTTCAATTGTAATTGTTTATGCAAAGTAATATCTATAATAGCAAGTTGGCAATGTACACGTGAAATCATATAATAGCAATTTGGCAATGTATACGGAGTCATATTTATAATAGCAATTTGGTAATGTATATATAAAGTTATGTTAGCAATTTGGCAATGTATATGCAAAGTCATATTTATATTAGCAGTTTCGCAATGTGTATGTAAAGTCATATTTATAATAGCAAGTTGTCAATGCATATGCAAAGTTATATTTATAAAAGCAAGTTGGCAATGTATATGTAAAGTCATATTTATATTAGCAGAGCCGCAGTGTATATGTAAAGTTATACTTATAATAGCAATTTGGTAATATACATCTAAAATGATATTTATAAGAGCAACTTGGCAATGCATATGCAAAGTCATATTTATAACAGCAAGCTGGCAATGTATCTGTAAAGTCATATTTATATTAGCAGTTTCGCAGTGTACGTATATGTAGTCACATTTACAATAGCAATTTGCATTATATATCTAAAATTGCATTTATAATAGTAATTTTGCAATGTATATGCAAAGTCCTATTTATAACAGCGAGTTGGCAATGTAGCTGTGAAATCTTATTTATATTAGCAATTTCCAAGTGTATAGTATGTAAAGTCATAATTATAATAGCAATTTGGTACTGTATATCTAAAGGGTATTTATAATAGCAACTCGGCAATGTACATGCAAAGTCATGTTTATAAGTGCAAGTTGGCAATGTATATGTAATGTCTTATTTATATTAGCAATTTCCAAGTGTATATGTAAAGTCATAATTATAATAGCAATTTGGTAATGTATATTTAAATTATATTTATAATAGCAACTTGGGCAATGTATATGCAAAGACGTATTTATAACAGCAAGTTGGCAATGTATATGTAAAGTCATATTTATATTAGGAATTTCGAAGTGTTTATGTAAAGTGATAATTATAATAGCAATTTGGTAATATATATCTAAAATCATAATTATAATAGCAACTTGGCAATGTATCTTTTACAGATACATTGCCAACTTGCTGTTATAAATATGACTTTGCATATACATTGACAACTTGGTATTATAAATAATGACTTCACTAAATTATCTCTAGTCATATTTATATTAGCAGTTTCGCAGTGTATATGTAAAGTCATATTTATCATAACAATTTGGCAATGTATATGTAAAGTCATATTTATAACAGCAGCAAGTTGGCAATGTATATGCAAAGTCATATTTATAGTAGCAGTTACATTCATAATAGCAGTTTAGAAATCGTCGCAAATCTAATCAAGTCGACGCAGTGGCCACCGCATTTATCAGGTACGGCAGACCTCGTATTGGACGTGTCTAGGACAGTCTAACGTCACATTCTTCAGGCCCTGGGAATAACCACTAAATTAAACAGAGGGGTGAAACTTCAAGTGGACTGCTGAAATTGCTGCCTAATCCCAAGAGCCTATGAACTAATTACCCTTGGGACTTTCTTATCTCATTCCGCTAGATTATGCTCTCTCTCTCTCTCTCTCTCTCTCTCTCTCTTCCGAGAATATAGCCTCTAGCTTCATAGCTCTGTTATAAAACGACTTCTGATTCCTTTATTATGTTATTAAAACAGTGAAGGGCTGATGGTTATCGTTGTGAGGCTCAAGTCGAAGAAAAATAATGAGTCAAGCGAAAATTAATCTGCTATTAGAAATTTGCATAAGGACCAATTTCATCAATAAAAAGCAAGGTTATCTGATTGTATTTTTCATAAGGTCTCTCTCTCTCTCTCTCTCTCTCTCTCTCTCTCTCTCTCTCTCTCTCTCTCTCTCTCTCTCTCTCTCTCTCTCTCTCTCTAACTGGGATGGACACGGATATTAATATTTCCGTTCAGTTCTCTTTCATATATGATGAAAGGAAAACGTGAAAACATTTGTTTTGATAAATTCAACTAACCACACACATTCAGGCGCACACACAGAATATGATTTAACCAATAAATTAATAAATTTACCTTCGCATCATAACTTATGTAGTTGTACAGATGCGATAAATGATCTGGCAGTCTATATCAGTCTTGTGGTCATGAGATTTTTCGATACAGCCGGTAACATTAGGATAAATTATAATATCATTTGTTTAAGAGGGATATGTAACCCACCTCGTTGTACGTACTGACAAACACTAAAGAGCAAGATGATTTTTTTTTCTCTGGTCATGAAATAATGCTATAGATATGAACTTATATTGTAGTAAAAGCATTATTATTTGTGTAAGCAACATACGTCTTTTTTAGTTTTCTGTAAAAAGAAAACTATTCAGATGGCTTTGTCGTCCATCCGCACTTTTTATGTCCGCCCTCAGATCTTACAAACTACTGATGCTAGAGGGCTGCAAATTGGTATGTTGAACATCCACCCTCCAATGATCAAACTTACCGAATTGCAGCCCTCTAGCTTGAGTAATTTGGATTTTATTTAAGGTTAAAGGTAGCCATAATCGTGCACCTGGCACCCGAGACTTACATGGGCCCGGAGAAACTTCAGCACACATTTTACTTGTCTTATTTGTGTAAGCAATGAATTTATTTTTCATTGTTACAAGTATTTGACTCCTAATATAGTTCCATGTTCATGTGTGCAATTGCGTGCACTGAAAAGCAGACAAGTAATTATTATTATTGTTATTACTGGATAAAGAAATTCATGGCTATGGATGGGTAAAAGTATATACGTTGAACAGATTTCCGAAAGCTCTCTAAATAGATTTATTTTTAGATACATTTGTACCCATGCATAACTGGATTTGTTTCTCCATTTCAAGACTCAAGCTATTATTATTATTATTATTATTATTATTATTATTATTATTATTATTATTATTATTATTATTATTATTATTATATGTAGTGTTAGTAGCAGTAAGTATGCAGCAATTCGACGATTCACTAATTTGCTAAGTCAAAATGCATGAATGATATTTATTGTGTGTTCATACCAGCAATGTTGTTGCATTATAAGGAAATTGAGAAAAGCCCCTGTGAGATATTTCAGCTTGGCGATTCATTTATCACAAATAATAATAATAACAATGATAATAAAAAATGACAAATAAATAAATAAATAAATAAATGAGGATGATAAGGAAAGATGAGCATGCGTTCTGAGATTACTGGAATCCTGTTAATATTATTATTGTTATCATTATTATTTTGCTGTAAGGACTTATGGGAAACGCTAACAAATAAGGACTGTGTAAGAGAATATCTTTGAAAACATTGAGAAACCAAGGCATTCTGATGAAGAACTGTATGTAAATTTATAAGATAGTAATTTACACACCATTAAACCTTAGCACTTTATTAATGGCTGAAAATACTGCCAAAACTAAATACAGTTAAAAAATACTACGCTTATTACAACCTTTACAATATAAGCGAAGTATTTTATGAAAGGGTTGTGGAAGTATTTTTTAGCAGCTGATTACAGACACCAGACATGCTTTATGAGAAAGGTGCTGATTACCTATGCAGCCTGAAATGAGGACATGATATCAGACACTAAACCGCCCTAGTTTTCATGAAAGGTGTTCACATACATACTGACTCACACACAAAACTATGCATACATACGTACATGCATTTATATATATGTATATATATATATATATATATATATATATATGTATGTATGTATGTATGTATATATAAAGTGTGTGTCTCTGTATGATTGACAAAATCAAGAAGAAAGTATCACTCTTTGATGTCGCAATACCATGGGACACCAGAGTAGAGCAGAAGAGAAAAAATTGATAGGTATCAAGACCTGAAAATAGAATTAGGTAGGATGCGGAATATGCACGATCCAAGATCCCTGAATAGGAACCTGGAAACTCTAGGTGGCGAAGTAGCTCCGGGACTCGAGCAGAAGAGTGTGCTATTAGAAACAGCACACATAGTGAGAAAGGTGGTGGACTCCTACGGAGGCAGGATGCAACACGGAACCCCACACTATTAAAAACCACCCAGCCGAATGGGATGACTGAGATAGACAAAATAATAATAATAATAATAATAATAATAATATTATCATGATTTTGGTAACCAAACGCATGTTCATCTCTCTCTCCTCTCTCTCTCTCTCTCTCTCTCTCTCTCTATATATATATATATATATATATATATATAATATATATATATATATATATATATATATATATATATATATATATATATACATATATATTATATATATATATATATATATATATATATATATATATATATATATATAGATAGTGGATATAGATAGATAGATAGATAGATAGATAGATAGATAGATAATATAGATGAGATTAGATGGTAGATAGATAGATAGATAACTTTTGCCATTTGCGTCATAATAAAAAAAGATTCGTTTTTTCCCAAGCTATAACAGCATAATATTTTCATCGACCCAAAATCGCCAACAGCGAATCGTGACAAACTGCCGAACGGAGATACCGAACCTGAAACCTTCAATAATAATAATAATAATAATAATAATAATAATAATAATAATAATAATAATAATAATAATAATAATAATTCGCACCACTGTGTAACAGCCGATAAACTTATTTTTTTCCCCGTCCATAAGCACATCATATGAGCGTTAATTTACATACAAAACTCATATCTCCCTTCACGGATGAACGAATCACGGCCATCGGAAATGATTTTGGAGTAATACAATATGTCGTTATACATCTGGCGCTAATGAAAAGTCATTAAGCCGCTTTCAATATCTGGCAATGACGGGAACGCTGGACTTTCGTTTTTAATTTCTACGAGAAAATGTAGTTTTTGCATGACCTCGGGGAAGGTAGCACTAGGTGTTTTACTGCGATGTATTTTACTAGGGTTATGTTTTATGTTATATTTTAATTTTTTTATTTTAATTAATTTATTTTACAAAAGCTTTTATGATGACGTCACTAGAAAAATATCAAAATTTGCTACGATTTAAAGTTGAAAAGTAAGTTACTGCTTTATTGCTAATAATGAAAATATCAGTACAGTAATGATAAAGAGTATGTTTCATCGATAATAAAAAAGACGACGAAAATGATTATATTAGTAACGACGATCAACATGTTTACAACAATTAACCGTGAAGTATTTAATTTGTATTACCTAAGGGGCTATCGTTAGTCAGCTCATCGAGACGATTGTCACTTCCTGTTGATCAATGATTAAGTTAGCGTTCAAAAGTAAATGCTGTTACAAACATTTGCTCAGTAAAAAACCGTTTTAATAAGAACAGAAACATATACACCAGTAAACTGAGCCAGTTTACTTGTCGGATAAAAGTTTTAATATAAATCTAGTCAGCGATAACACACCGAGGATTTAGTTCAATGGCCGGTGGTGTCCGGAAAGGAATATTTAAAGTCGCGACAGATCATAAAAAATAAGGTGATAAATACTTCTATATCAGGTGACCCACAAAGATAAATTTGTGATCACGCACAACTATTTAGGTGTCGCGGTTAAGGACAAATTAATTTTGAAAAAAAAAATGTAATTGCGTTTTTCACATTAATTCAATTTAAAACCAAATCATTTTGACAGAAAAAGTCCAAGTGAGTCTAACATCCTCAAGAAAATGCCACTTTTAAACTTTTTTAAAAAAATGTTTCCCTTAATAATACTGAGTAACAAGAGGAGCATGTTATCATTTTACAGATAATCTTTTTCCATATCATCTCTTTCTGGACATTTTAAAAAGACCCCCCCGTTTTTTTTAAGAAGCCAAAGGAAAAAAAATGTCCCTTCCATCACAATATATAACATGTAAAAAATGCTCCGAAGTTTCTTCCACGTAATCGAGTTTTCTGTACAGCATATAGTGATGGCCACCCACCGAAAATAGTCTACCTTTTGGTGGTCATGGTATGAGCTGTTTGCCCATGAAACTCTCAGCCGGCCGTGGTCATGTCTAATTTTGACTTTGAAAAAAAAAAAAAAAAAAAAAAAAAAAAAAAAAAAAAAAAAAAAAAAAAAAAAAAAAAAAAAAAAAAAACTACTGAGGCCAGAGGGCTGTAGAATAAGTATTTATAAAATAGGAGTTTTTCGAGCTGATTCTATAAAAAGCCTACATTATCTTCCTGACTTTCACAAGATAACGCTAAATATTCAGCTATTTCTTCCCTGAATTAACCGGGTTTGTCCTGCACCCACCGGAAATAAATGGGAAACCGCATTATTTTATTATCCATACTTTTTCTATATGTTTTCATCTGTTCTGTCAAGAACACGATGGGGGAGGTGGGAAGGGAGGGCGTTAAAGAAACATGCTGATGAAAAATGTTAAGGTAAATTATGCCCTTTATATCCTTGTGCTGTATGAAGAAGATTTGACGAACCGGTATTAAAAGAAATCATTTCGGATTAGCGGAGTGTAATTAGCCTCTTGGGGTTAAATGTTTCTCTTAGAATTCACTTGAGATCCTGAAGATTTGTGGATATTGTGAAACTCTCTCTCTTACTCAATGGTCTGGTAGTCTTGTTATAGTATAGTTTATAAAAGCAATAATATACCCCCCCCCAACCTCTCTCTCTCTCTCTCTCTCTCTCTCTCTCTCTCTCTCTCTCTCTCTCTCTCTCCCATTAGCTTGTGCAAGTAAGTAATTGTCTTTCTTTGTGTGAACGTCATATGTATGCACAGATGTCAATCTTTCTTCGTGTGAACGTCATATGTATGCACAGATGTCAATCTCTCTTCGTGTGAACGTCATATGTATGCACAGATGTCAATCTCTCTTCTGTGAACGTCATATGTATGCAAAGATGTCAGTCTCTCTTCGTGTGAACGTCATATGTATGCACAGATGTCAATCTCTCTTCGTGTGAACGTCATATGTATGCACAGATGTCAATCTTTCTTCGTGTGAACGTCATATGTATGCACAGATGTCAATCTTTCTTCGTGTGAACGTCTTATATGTGTACACATGTTGATTTTTTTGTGTGAACATCACAATACAAGGAAAGGATAAACAGAATTGCGAATGATGTAGGTTATGTGTACGGCAGTACGAAAGACCACGAAAAAATTAGTATCCGGCAATTTTCCGTCTATATTTAACGTGTAGGACCAAAAGACGTACAGGAAAAACCGAATAATCACTTGCAAAGAGAACTAAAAATCATAGTTTGCTCAATACTCTACAATTATTTCCCGCGAGATTTTAAAAAAAAATAAAATTTACCTCAGACTTCCCAACGACCAACAAACCACACACACACACACACACCAGTTAACAAAAAAAAAAAAAAAAAAAAAAAAACAAGGGGGGGGGGGGATAAAAACCTTTTTGCGACATCAATATTGATGAAGGGCTGGACCGCCGGTGTGTCAATGCAATGGAGAAATTCCCGTTATTTTCGTGTTGTCAACTTGTCGAATATTTTCGAAAACGACATAAGACTTGAGCGCCGTCTCCGGTGTTAAAATGAAGGTGAATTATACCGTTAGTATATATTGTATTTCTTCTCTTTTTATAGTTCAAAGAGGATAAATGCTATGTTGACATTATGTAAGGAATTAGAGTTTACAGTTGAAGGGTTCTTTTTGGAAATGGTTGTACAGAATTGTATAAAGATCATTGCTGTGCGAGTATCTATGGAGATGCTTGAGCTTATTTATTTATGTACATACACACACGTACATATATATTATATATACATATGCATATGTATATAAATGTAATATATATTTTATATAATAATTCATATATACATTATATATAATAATTATATATACGTATATATGTCTATATATAAGTATAAACATACAACGTTTCTATTGTCAAGGGGTGGTTCCAGAAAGAGTACGTATTTCACTTCTCAGCAAATCTGTTTTGATTTTATATTTAGTTTATCGTAGTAGGGGGAGCAGCGATTTGCATTCGTTGTTAGGCCGCCCACTGACAGTTAACACGTGCATATTCATTGAATGAGAAACATTTATAAATAGATGAGTAAAAATACATTGAAATTTTAACGGCCAAAAATATATGCAGAAATATAATTCGGAAATATATTTTATGGTGTGCATCCTATCGATTGTCAAATGCATATATAGAGAGGTTCAACACAATTGTTGCATTTAAAAAAATGCTTTAGCATTCAATTCACGAGAGAGAGAGAGAGAGAGAGAGAGAGAGAGAGAGAGAGAGAGAGAGAGAGAGAGATTACCGCCCAAGGTTTTTTCGTATCTCGTATTTCATCCTGAATAAAGGCAAGAGAATATTCGACTTGTTGAGAGAGAGAGAGAGAGAGAGAGAGAGAGAGAGAGAGAGAGAGAGAGAGATTTCTATCCAAGCGTTCTTTCTATATCTCGTATTTTATCCAGGGCGACCCATTCTGACATAAGAGAGACTTCGAGGTCATTAGAATTTCTGTGTTGGTGACATTGCCTCCATCATACAAATCTCTTTAGTACGAATGGGCCGTGATAATACCTTTGGCATTATGCTGGATCAAGTAGTAATGGCCGTCATTAAGATGGTCAAAGTATTGAAAAATTGTGACAAATACAAAACACTTTTCTCCCATTTCTCGTCGCAGATATTATGTGATCTATATTTTTGTTGTGATACTCTTTCTTATTTTTTCTGTATTATCTTGTAGCCATATTTGGTCTCGGCTGGTTTTCTGTCTATCGTCTGCTCTTAGTGATATCTTAGATGCTGGTGTGAAAAAGGTGCCTATGGCCTTTGTAATTTCAAGAATATTTTATAGCGTTCTTTTAATAGTAAAGTAATAGAATGATCTTGTGATCTGACCAATTAATTTTAAACTTAGTATATATGTGGCTAAATCAATGGATTGTAACTTTTCAGCTATGTTTGTGTATATTGGGAAAATAATCTTGTATACAATTACAACATCAAGAGAGAGAGAGGGGTTGGGGGCGGGGTGGAGGGGGATGGGTGATAACGTGCAGGTGTTACAACACGAGGAATGTTGTATTTCCATTTCATATCATATTCAGATATATAACAAAAGTTACGAAATGCCACCTTCGTCTTGTCCATTTTGTCACCCAATATAAATCGCAATACGACACTACCTCCTTTTGATTACGGCCTCGTTACTTTGCAAACCAAACAGACTCACACCTGTGTGTAATTGATGACGCTACGCCGGAACCCAAACGTTCAACTGATTCGGTAACCGTCGTGAAGTAAGAACGTATGTAAAGAAAAAATTCCCTCGCGTGCATTCGTACTGAAATTCTTCAGCGATAAAAGTGCCCCCGACGGCCATTATGAAGAGATATCTGGTCCCAGGAGGGAATTAAGGGCGCATGAAAGCACCTCGTCTCTTTTCAAGAAATACCAATGCTTTTTCCGTACCTGCCCGTGAGTGATACCTGTATTGCACGGAAGGTTCCGAGCCCGCTGGGTGACTCGTGAATACGCACTACCTTATTAATAGCCGGATTCATACTGTGTTACGAAGTATGTTCTAACTGTACGATACACGTAAATTGGAATCGTGGGACTGGTGTTATTCTAATCTGTTTCCGAGTCTTGGAAATATGAGTATCTAGTGAGTTTTCAAAATTACATAATAAATTTATATCAAGCCCACGCACATCTTCATTGTCGTTGTGGGAGTATTTTGTTATATCGTTCTGCTAGAATTGCCAGTCTAATATGTAGACATTATGCAGTATATATTTACACTCACGCACACACACACACACACACATATATATATATATATATATATATATATATATATATATATATATATATATATGTGTGTGTGTGTGTGTGTGTGTGTGTGTGTGTGTAACATACATCACACACACACACACACACACACACACACACACACACACACACACATATATATATATATATATATATATATATATATATATATATATATATATATATATATATATATGTAATATGAACATACATACACACACAAACACGTATTTCAGAATCCATTGTATAGCTGTATGATGTGTAGTCTCATGTAGCAGACAGCTTGAGCTGCCATAAGGAAAGTTTTTGTGTCGTCAAATGAAATTTAAGCCTTTGCCTTTTTTCGTAATAGTCAGAAGCTTAAAGAAGTCTGTGTTAGACTGTACAAATCTACCGTCTTTGCCTTGTCAATATGACCTTCACAGTCAAACACTTTGATCAGTTCATCATGCGATTACCTTTATAAATTCGAAACAATTGTGCCTATATTTCATTCCTTCTTGCTATAACTTCTATCCCTTTTCAGCAAAAAAACTGCTTTATTTTTTTATACGATTCTTTGTCTGTTTCTCTCTTTCTTGTCGTTTTCTTACTTCTTTTCTAATTACCGTCTCCGTCTGATTGATTGATTGTGTCTATTAAACCGTCTCCGTCTGCGATTACAGAAACATTCCGTCTTTATAAACCGAATATATCAAAAAGACAGATCAAAGAAACAGACCAAGAGCCACGCACAGCAAAATGGGAAGCCGATAAACATGAGAAAATGAAAAAGGGGGGAAGGGGGTGGGTGGGGCTACAGGGGAGTAGTGGACGATAAAGCAGAGAGAATCCCGCTCTATCGCTGGGCATTATAATGGCTTGTTTGCTTTTAATAATTGGGTGAGACTAGGTCAAACAAACCAGTTATACCATTAATAACAATGTTGATCCAGGATGATTAAGGCTACGACTCTCCCTTCACTTAACGGCATTCATTTTTCATTAACACATTCCCTCATTCGGGAATGAGGGAGGAGGGAGAGAGAGAGTTAGGGTGAGGGAGGAAGGGCCAGCCTCATTTTCAAAACCGAAGAGGGACCAGGGACCGAAAAAAAGAGAGAACAAAAAAGAGGAAAAAATAAGAGGACCTCCTCCTCCTCCTCCTCCTCCTCCTCCTCCTCCACTTGCTGCTCTTCGTCATGCCGCTCCAAAAGTGGATATTCTTTTCTCCGGATTTTCAGTATGAC
>NC_061089.1:54006229-54008729 GCF_015104395.2 Macrobrachium nipponense
AACCAATGAGAGCGAACTTATCTCCCTTTCGTTTCCCGACTGGCTGCGAGAATTGCGTAGCGTTGCAACACCTCTCTCGGAACAGAAAGGAAAGACCACCGCCCGACATTGCAGGAGCAACTAACATCGCCGAACAGCATTTCCCAGCGACGATTAAAACGCGAGTCCTTCCAGAGACACGAACAAGCTCTCCCTTTATTGGTTATTTCGGCGTTTTGGCGTCGCCACCGCCGTCCTCTGGACTCTCCATTTGGAATGCGAGAATTGTCGGGATGGCGCTGGTCCGCTTTTATGGAATATGACGTGATTCCTACAGGAGGGAGAGAGATAGAGAGAGAGAGATTTCCTCGCACGATTTATGCGTCCTTTGCTTAAGGATGAGACTAGCTTGACGCATTGCCTTGCCGATCAAGACGAATGATAAAATGAGGGGTTTTGTGATTGAATGAGGACAGCGTGTGGGACGGGATAAGCGTTGCTGAAAGTTTAGATTGATGTGTTCATATGAAAGGTTTACGTACTTACTTATCAAAGTACACACACACACACATACACACCACATATACACATACACACCCCACACACACACACACACACACACACACACACACACACACACATATATATACTATATATATATATATATATATATATATATATTTATATATATATATATATATATATATATATATGTGTGTGTGTCTGTGTGTGTGTGTGTGAGTGTGTGTGTGTGTACTTTGATAAGTAAGTACGTAAACCTTTTCTATAAACACATCAATCTAAACTTTCAGCAACGCTTATCCCGTCCCACACGCGGTCCTCATTCAATCACAAAACCCCTCATTTTATCATTCGTGTTGATCTGCAAGGCAATGCGTCAAACTATTATATGAATATATTAATATATAATACACACACTTAAATATACACACACGTATCATTTATCCAACTGTTTACGGCGAGTTAAGGTGCGCTATGCAGTGCAAATTCTTCTGGCCTCAGTAAGAAAGAAAAAGGATAGATATATCGCTACAATTATCAAATTCTTAAATCCATATTTCATGACAACAAAACAGAATGAGGAGGAATGCGTTGATGTCAGAAAGAATGAACTTAATTAACAGGTAACGGGAATACGACATTTTCTTCATTAAGTCATCAGCGGATGAGAGAGACGACCATGTTCTTTTGACAATAACAAAGGATAACAGTTACGAAAGATAGTTTATTGAATTTTAAAACCGTTTTCCATCGGTAATTTATCGTACCGGGTACATTCCAAAGAGAAAAACTTTTAGAAACTTAAATAAATAAAGAGTGAGCGCTCAGAAAACCCCAGAAACGAAAACGTCAATTATCGTTTTCCTTAAGAAGGACATTTAAGATAACGAGGACAATAGAATATCTGACCTTCTGACGCTGGTGACATTACAAATCTCTCACCTAAGCCGGAGAAATGCTGCTGATTACCATCAATGCCTTCTTAGGACTTACATGCCATCAATACTATGGGATGGTCTGTCAATTCCTACCCTCGAGACTTCTCAAGTTCCTTAACTCCGGGGACATCTTGACATACGTTTCCGCGTCGCTTCGGAGACATCCACCACTTTCACCCGCCTCGTGCTATCGCCTTTCTCTATCTTTTTGCCTTTAGGTTCTCTGTCCTTCTCACACACCCCTCCCTCCTTCTTCTTTAGTGCTCATCTTTTGTAGGCTTGTTCCCTCTTGACTAATATCTTGCGTTCATCTGCCTTTCCTATTTGTTCCGTTGTCGCCCTTCATCTTCTCATGGGACGCTTTCCTAGACGAGAAAGTGTCACTTCTGGAGACTTGGAGACGTCGATCGGGGAGGCAATGCGCTCTTTCTTTTGTCTGGAGGCTTCGCTGAAGGTTTCGTCTCGTTTCGTTTCGTTTCAGTCGAAATGTTTAGCTGTAACTTTTTCGGTTATTTGTTTGGAAAGTAATGTGTAAGGCTTTGTCTTCTTTCTATAAGCCAAAATCCGGCCAAGAAATAAATGATAAAAGGTGTCTCATGGAGTATTTTAGGGCAAGGTTTTTTATTTCATGCACATGATCTTTTGCCCCCTAAAAATAAAACCACCTTGCTATTTTTGAACCAAGTAAACCTAATTCTAGTATATATATATATATATATATATATATATATATATATATATATATATATATATATATATATATATATATATTGAAATCATTTTCCCATTTAACAATATTATCAATGTACTTGAACAGGATATGAAAACATACCCAATCTCGATATACTTACATACCTACATAGCTTAGCTCTTGTTGAAAGCACGCCCGCATACAGAAATAAAAAAATAGCACGAAACGAATACATGTGATCCCTTCTTAGCGACCATCAATCAAAACGGACACGCAAAACCATACTCTGTACATCTTGTCAGAATCTCTGTGGTCTGTGTGGAATCCCTCATCAAAAGCGGGTCTGGAAGGCGACACCCTTCCTAAATGA
>NC_061089.1:54011229-54033729 GCF_015104395.2 Macrobrachium nipponense
ATATATATATATATATATAGATATATATATATATATATATATATGTAGTATATATGTATATATATATATATATATATATATATATATATATATATATATATATATATATATATAAGATCTCAGGAAAAAAAACTGGTTTAGTGTGTCTCAAAACCTCCTCACCTTTAAGATGCCATACCCTCGAAAAGATGATGTACCATCTGACTCTTTGAGGATGGTAGTTATTTAGTATTTCTTTGGGGCCGACACCCAGTCTCTCTCTCTCTCTCTCTCTCTCTCTCTCTCTCTCTCTCTCTCTCCTGTTAACACTCTCCCACCCACGTGGCTGCCAAACCTTAGGATATTTTTTTAACCTGTTGTCCCACAACGCCCATACGTCTTCCTCCTGTCTGTGTACTAGACTGGACCTGAGAATAATAATAATAATAATAATAATAATAATAATAATAATAATAATAAAATAATAATAATAATAATAATAATAATGAAGGAGGTGATTCATGGGAAAAATCTTACCCTTTGTCGTTTTTTATTCTTCTGCATAATCGTTGCAATTCTTCTATATCAATAACGTACTAGCGTGTTTTCTATTTTTTTAATTAAATTTGCTTTTTTAATTTTTATTTTTAATAAGTGAGCTCATCTCTCTCTATTTTCCATTACCTACTTCTTTCTAATGAATGTCATATTCTTTGGAAGCTTGAATTTCAGGTCAGTGGCCCCTGTGGGCTAGTTCTATTTGAATAGGGTTCATCTTCTGAACATAATAATAATAATAATAATAATAATAATAATAATAATAATAATAATAATAATAATAATAATAATAATAATAATAATAACAATTTAAGAGAGTTATAAAAGAAAAGCATTCTAACTCAGGTGCCACATTTTTCCAGTAATAAGGATAACAATAATAACAACAAAGCTATATTACTACTACTACTACTACTACTACTACTACTACTACTACTACTACTACTACTACTTATACACTAAAAGAGAATGATGATGGGGATGAAAATGGTATTTTTAATCATGACAATGATATCGATTTTGAATACAACTATCAGGCAGTAGAAGTAATATTAGTAACATTATATGTGGAAAGAAATTAATGTTTTCAGTAGATAACCCCTGATGAGAATTCCGATTATTCAGTTCAAAACAGCTTTCCTTTTTTTTATCATCCATATAAATGTAAATAACTTTTACAAATTTCGGTTAATTATCATCTTCGATATATGTCATTTCAGTGCTACATTAATTATGTTTCAATTTTCAAGTAAAAAGAGATGAAAATATCGACTTGTAACTCATATCTTAATCCGCATTTTTACTGAGGAGGAATTACATTTTCATGAAATCGGCTAGATGTACTGAAGCACTGATGCTAGTTTGCACTGATCTCACTCTCTCTCTCTCTCTCTCTCTCTCTCTCTCTCTCTCTCTCTATATATATATATATATATATATATATATATATATGTATATATATATATATATATATATGTAGTATATATATATATATATATATATATATATGTGTGTGTGTGTGTGTGTGTGTTGTGTGTGTGTGTGTAACTATATATATTATACGAGTTTTCAGTCTTCCTTTTTCACGTAGATATATGAGGTTGTAGTCTACAGGGGAAAAGAAAAGCTGAAATTCCTTTTAGCTCAACAATTTCGGCCTCCACTGGCCCTTATCGATAGCTGTTTTCCCTTGTGGACTATTAC
The DNA here is from genome assembly GCF_015104395.2 of Macrobrachium nipponense. Taxonomy (NCBI): domain Eukaryota; kingdom Metazoa; phylum Arthropoda; class Malacostraca; order Decapoda; family Palaemonidae; genus Macrobrachium; species Macrobrachium nipponense. The sequence goes on from NC_061089.1 coordinate 54,012,970, forward strand.
CTCATATAAATATATATTATATATATATATATAAATATATATATATATATATATATATATATATATATATATATATATATATATATATATATATATATATATATATATATATATACATATATATATGTATATACCAAATATAATATTACATATATATATTTTTATATATATATATATATAGTATAATAAATTATATATGTATGGATATTATAACGCGTGCGAATATTCACATTCACTTGCATATAGTATCCACAGAAGCTATAAATGCACAAGCACTCATTATACAAACCCTTCCATTAATGCCACATCCCATACACTTAGAGACAGGTTACATGACGAATCATCCATGAATATAAGAACTCCGTTTTTATTTTTTATTTTTTTCCTTTCGCGTTCAATAGTTGGCGAGGACGTTCATAGAGGGCGTTGGAGGCGTTTCACTTAGTAAATAATATGGAGCTGTTTGGAGCGCAGCCTTCGTATTTAAGGGGGCGTCTCTCTCTCTCTCTCTCTCTCTCTCTCTCTCTCTCTCTCGTAACACCTGCATTATCGGAACTCCGCATTAATGCGGATGATGATAGCTTTATCGAAACCGTAGTTTTTTTTTTTTTTTGTTTTTTTTTTTTGCCGTGCAGGGAAGATGGACTAGGAGGGATGGGATTTATTTTTTTACAACGCGTGTCATAGTTTGTGTTTTGAAGATGAAGAGTGTTTATGTCTGTTTCACTTGTCTGCTTATATAAATATGTATGTATGCATGTATAATGATTATAATCTATATATCTATAATATATAATATATTATATAATATATATATAATCCTATACATAAACTTACGTAATACCTATAGTATATATATATATATATATATATATATATATATATATAGTGTATATATGTATATATATACATATATATATATATAATATATATATGTATGTATATATATATATTCGCGCTATATATATATATATATATATATATATATATTATATATATATATATATATATGTATGTGTGTGTGTGTGTGTGTGTGTGTAAAAGTTATTAGTTTTACACAAAACAAACCCACACACACACACACACACCACACACTATATATATATAAATATAGATATATAGATCAATATATAATAATATATAATATATTAGATATAATATATATATATATGTGTGTGTGTGTGTTGTGGTGTGTGTGTGGGTGGTGTGTGTGTGTGTAAAACTAATAACTTTTATATTGATGTAATTATACATGTATGAAATGGTACCTTATCGCTTCCAGCTGTATCCCAAACACAGTCACTAGTGACTTTTCCATTCCAATCTCCACTCCCCGAAGCCCGTATATCCTCGCCATCTCCTGCGGCAGAAAATACGACTTGATCCGATCCACTGGTAGTATTTTCTAGGTCTTATCCTTGAGGTGCTAGAATAAATACCCTCCTCTATTACTCTCGAGATAAGGGTGTTTTTGGTGGTGGGGGGCTTTTCAGAGGCAATTGACCCAGGTGAAAATTGCACATTATAGGTTGCAGTGCAACTGATAAGTTCGCCAGTTTTGCAGTGTATCTTCTTCGGCACTGGGTCGTTTGTTGGTGTCTCCCCAGGCGGTCTTTTAGGTAAATGTTCCCAGGAGTTGTTTGAAGACTTACAGCTTCGCGCATGCTTGTGTATGTACATCATGTACATATATATATATATATATATATATATATATATATATATATGTATAATATATATATATATGCTATATATATATATATATATATATATATATATATATATATATATATATGTGTGTGTGTGTGTGTGTGTGTTGTATGTGTGTGTGTGTATATACAAAATATGTGTATGCTTGTTTGTATATATACAAAAATGCATGTATATGTATATATATATATATATATATATATATATATATATATATATATATATATATATATATATATATATATATATAATGTACTCGTATGTAAACATACACATAATAATAATAATAATAATAATAATAATAATAATAATAATAATAATAATAATAATAATAATATGCATAGAGGACTACGTCAAAACCGAGAACAGAGCACTGGGGCAATATCTGAAAACCAGTGAAGACTAGTGGCTCAAGAGTGCATGGGAAGAAGGACTGATAAAAGTAGACGAAGACCCAGAAACATACAGAGACAGGGGAATGACAAACAGAACAGAGTAATGGCACAACAAACCAATGCACGGACAATACATGAAACAGACTAAAGGACTATCCAGCGATAACACATTGGAATGGCTACATAGGGGAGAGTTCAAGAAGGAAACTGAAGGAATGATAACAGCAGCACAAGATCAGGCCCTAAGAACCAGATATGTTCAAAGAACGATAGATGGAAATAACATCTCTCCCATATGTAGCAAGTGCAATACGAAAAATGAAACCATAAACCACATAGCAAGCGAATGTCCGGCACTTGCACAGAACCAGTACAAAAAGAGGCATGATTCAGTGTCAAAAGCCCTCCACTGGAGCCTGGGCAAGAAACACCAGCTACTTTGCAGTAATAAGTGGTACGAGCACCAACCAGAAGAAGTGATAGAAAACGATCAGGCAAAGATCCTCTGGGACTATGGTATCAGAACAGATAGGGTGATACGTGCAAATAGACCAGACGTGACGTTGATTGACAAAATCAAGAAGAAAGTACCACTCATTGATGTCGCAATACCATGGGACACCAGAGTTGAAGAGAAATAGAGGGAAAAAAGGGATAAGTATCAAGACCTGAAAATAGAACATAAGAAGGATATGGGATATGCCAGTGGAAATTGTACCCATAATCATAGGAACACTAGGCACGATCCCTAGATCCCTGAAAAGGAATGTGGAAAAACTAGAGGCTGAAGTAGCTCCAAAGGACTCATGCAGAAGTGTGATTCTCGAAACGGCGCACATAGTAAGAAAAGTGATGGACTCCAAAGGAGACAGGATGCAACCCGGGACCCCACACTTTAAATACCACCAAGTCGAATTGGAAGACTGTGATAGCCCCCCATCCCCCAAATAATAATAATAATAATAATAATAATAATAATAATAATAATAATAATAATAATAATAATAATAATAATGAAATAGTGAAGTAGAAAGGGACATTTCTTCGATTTAAAGATAAACTGGGTTTATTTCAACTTCCTGGAGTGACTACACTCGCAGCATTTATTCCTGAAAAAAAAAATGCACCGTAACTACTTTTGCGCTTGTTAAAGACTTTTTGGCTTTGATGCTTAAATACTTCCTTGTAAATCATCCTGCATGACTCATGGCAGTTGCTCTTTCTACTGATCTCCAAAATATCCTTTGTCCTTTCATTTCGCTTCATGAAACAGTCTAAGGACACTTATTCGAGCGCCGTTTTGATATCTGTTTATATCCCCCGGTTGCTTTTCCGTGATGTTAAAATTTATGCAGGTGAGAAGTATTACGGTTTAAAGTATTATTGACTGGCTGATCAAAGACCAGAATCTTTCTAATCGTAATATTGGCCATCGCCATAAAAGAGAACAATCACTCATCGAGGAATTAAAATCACACAGCAACGTTCAATTATGACGAGAGATCAGTTCAAAAGTGAATAATCTTGCCTATTCGTAGACTCATGACTAATCCCAGGAGTTCGAGTAGGCGAAATTTAATACACTCTCTGAGAATCAGGTCACATCCGTGATAGTTTAGCTGCGAACTCTCAGAGTATTGCGAGAGCTCTTTTGTCTTTGAAAAAAAAAAAAAAACATATTATCTTGACTGTTGTGCAGCAAGTGTATTCGAATGAAGTCATGGGCTCAATAAGAGAAATAATATATAATTCCTCTTTGATAAAAAGAGCTCATTGTCTTTCGATTTCTCTGTGTCTGACTGTCCAGTACGTTAAAGGAAGTGCTCTTCCACACGAAAGTAAAACATAATCGTAAACACGTTAGGAACTTCGCGCAAACACATCTCAAAGAAATTAAATAAAAGTTAATAACGTATATTGGTCATTCTCACCAACGCTTCATAATATTATCCAAAGGTTCGTTCTCCACTAACGGTCGCTGACTTATTTTCAACATGTTTGTGATATGTAAGTGAACTAGATTCACGCAGCACACCAGGAGTAAAAATGAGTGTAGATTTTTATTGTTGTTTCCTTTACGTTTATTCAAAATAATGCTGTAGTCATTGTTTATATCTTATATATTCAAAGGTTAATTTCAACCTGTTTTATTATTGCTTGTTTGTTTTTTGGTTTTTTCTCCTTTTTGAAGTTTTTCTTACTCGATTTCGTCACTAATTGTGTTTAGCATTTTCCTATAGGACTTGAATACATTTCTACGTAAAAATTGACCAGCAAATAAGAATGCCTTTTTCAATTTTTCTTTTCCCATGTCTTTTTTTATTTTTTATTCGAATCGTCAAGCTGTATGTCCCCAATTTCGTTTTTTCTTTCGCACTTTTGCATTAGATTTGTATTTTTCTTTCCATATTTTTCTCCTCAATTCTTCACACTGCGAGGATATTTCACTTGCAAAATAATCAAACAACATCACCCATTTTTTGAGTGTAGCAGTAAAACCAACACCGTGTGTTTTTTCATATGGATTGTTTGCCTCTCTGTTTTTTTTATTTTTCTTTTTTTTATATTATTAATGGGAGACTTTTCTTTTTTGGTGTACTAATTCTTTTTCTTTACCATAAAGAGTCCGTTTCTATATAACAATGCTAATAGAATTTCTGTCTTTAGTTCACGTTTCTTGATCCTTTTAGTTATTTATCTGATGTCATTTATTTCCTTTTATCACGTCATTTATTCAAATTCCTCGCGTCATTCATTTACATGTGTGTCATTAGTTTATATTTCTTATGGCGCCGTAGTGATTTTTTTTCGTCTACTTCCAAGCTTGTTAACTCTTTTATTGCCCCTGTCTTCTCTTATTTTATTTTTTTTTATACAAGCTTGGGCTTCCTAAGAACACTAGTTTGCTTGGATTTTCCCATTATTCTCATAAAGGTTTACCGAAGAAGGACAGATATTTACGGGATTTTATACAGACAAGGAAGCAAAAAAAAAAAAAAAAAAAAAAAAAAAATTAATAAATGATAGGAATTATAGGACTTGCTTCTTGACTGCAAAACATTTTTATAGGTCATGGAACTTTTTCAGGTACCCAGGGTTTTTTATTTCGTTTGTTTCATCTACTAAAAACCAGGATTCATCCCAATTTTTAACAGTTTAATTTCTTGACAATGGAAATAACCACTAAAGTGATTATTAGTGCTTTTTTCTTGAGTATTAATGAAACTAACTAGATAATCATTAGTAGTTATCTTCTTGATAATGAAAATAACTACTAAAATAATCATTAGCATTTATTTTCTTTATAATGAAAATAATGCTAAAGTAATTATTCGTACTTTTTTCTTGATAATGAATTTAACGAAGATGATTATTAGTAGTTATTTTCTTGATAATGAAAATAACTGCTAAAATAATCTTTAGCGTTTATTAGTAGTTATTTTCTTGAGAATTGAAAATAACAACTAAAATAATCTTTATGTGTTATTTCCATGAAAATGACAATAATCACTAAAATAAGTATTAGTAGTATTTTCTTGATAATGAAAATAACAACGAAAATAATCATTAGCAGTTATTGCCTTGATAATGAAGATTGGAAAATTGTTGTCGTAGTATTTCATCTTAGTAGATTTACACTTCAGTATGAAGCTTCCGCAAATATTTTCGAAACAAGCTTAATCGTAAACTATTTAGAAAATATATAAATTTTAGCAATCAAGTATTGGAGATGAATTCAAAAGTCGAAAACTGAAACGAAGAAGCAATATTATCAGTTCATCAAAACTATCCTGTACTGATAAAATATAGTTTCATTTGAATTACGATATTTCTTAGGATATTTGACATAGGACTGTCTATATCTGTCTGCATTCCGTCTTACCAAATTAAAAGCAGGCAATATCGATTTCGGGGTAAATAGATTGAAAGAATGAAAACTATATCTACAGACCTTTATTGTTTATGATGATGTTGGAATATCAAGTAACCAGCTTATAATCAATAAAGCATATGAATTCTGTGTTTTTTAGTTTCAGATAATGCATATATATTTAATATTTGGCAATTAATGAAGGTCATCAAAATAAAGTATGAAGATAATAGCAAACACGAACAATTAAATCGTTATTTTCTAGTAAGAAAATGAGAGGAGGGATATTTTATAAACGTATCATATTTATGCTCAGAAAGAAATATGGCTTCTTATAGATAGATATTCTCATAGATATTCAAACAGACAGACCTTCATAGGTGAAAAATAACCAACCTGAATCAATCGACAGCAAAACTGCGGTAAAATCACGTTACAAAATTGCTGATTTGCAACACTGGCCATTTGTGCCATCGAATTTTCGTGTTGATCCGTTTCACTTTCACACTTATTCGAACAGCTTAATGACGACAATTACGACTTAATGCGACCCAATTACAGCTACACAACCCGAAGGACATTTTATTCCAAGGGCATCGCATCACAGTCCATCCGCGCTAATGAGATTTGGCTGATGGAGGTAATGTCGCCAACAAAGAAATCTTAATGACCCGGAATTCGCTCCTAAGCGAGAACAGGTCGTGAGAGATTTTCCTTCTCTCTCTCTCTCTCTCTCTCTCTCTCTCTCTCTCTCTCTCTCTCTCTCTCTCTCTCTCACCTTTGCAATTATTTAAATGTTTTACCTTCTACTGGTCACGGAGTAAAAATAAATCATTGTGAAAGAAGTAAAGAGATAATAAGATATAGGTGCTTGAGATATATATACATACATGTATATGTATATAATATATATATATATATTATATATATATATATATATATATATATATATATATATATAAATATATATATATATATAAGATCAAGTTTAACTTTCTTTTATATAAGAAGTCATTCTGTCTAATTATTATCATAAACCATAGTAATTATGTTCAATAAAAATCATTCTTTTCTATTTACTGTTCTTGTCATGTAAGATTACAGGGATTCGCCATTACTCTCATCCTATGACATCATTAATATTGGCATTATTATACATCTGGAAACCAGAGCTCGCAGATAATACAAAAATACTCAATTTACACCCCATACAGCCCCTGCTAGATCATCCTCCCTCTACCCCCCTTACCAATCCCCCCCTCCTCCCCCTCCCTCCTCCTCCTCCTCTCCCCCTACCATTCCATCCGTCCCCACCTCTCCCTCCTACTCCCATCACCACTTCCCCCATGAATTTCCATCCCCCTCCCCCTCCCCACTCTCCTCCTCCTCCACCTTCCCCTCTATCTCTCCCCTCCCTTCTCCCTCCCCTCGCTTCTCCCTCTCTACCTCCCTCCTCCCCTCATCAGCTCTCAATCCCCGGGCGCGGTTGCCTATTTTCTGCTGGTAATTAGAAGCGATGTTTGGGATCTCGGTAATTTCTAGATATTAAAAAAAGGGGCCTAATGATATTTCATGACTCCGGTGTGTAACAACAGATTGTATACATCACGAAAATAATTTCCTGCTGTGTCCCGTGAATCTCTCATCCTGCGAGAGAGATAATTATGAGCTTTGTGTTGTATTAACCTTTCTTTTTTTCACGTTCTGTTTGAAATTTAATATTTATTATGTTATTTCAAATCATGGAATTCGTGATGAACGGTTGTGATTTTGTGCCTGAATGAAATTATGATTTTTTTTTTTGTGCCATTTTGCCGCGTCGCCTGGCTCAGTTAATATTTAAATGCTGAAGTCGCCAAATGAAAAGAATTGGCGGATACGAAAAAGACTTATATATGTATATACTATATATATATTATATAATATTATATAATATTATATATTTATATATAAAATTATTTTATATAGGTGTATATTATGATTGTTATGTATTGTATACACAGAAACACACTTACATATATGTATGTGTGTTTGTGTGTGTGTGTGTATTACAAACCTTTTCTTTTTTATCTTAGAGTGGATAGCGTCAGGTGATGTTATTTCAAGAAGAGAAAATGAATGAATGATTGGAAGTTTTCTGGCATCCTCAAGAAGAGAAAAAGCGACTCATGTTCTAACTTCACATAAATTCTAACCTTTACATAATAAATCCTGAATCTAAGCTATGCTGACTCGATTGTCTATATAGTCTTACGTGCTCTCTTCTTTCACTGTCTTGATATTCTTAATGTTGCTAACCTATTACGTTGTCCTTTAGTTATAAAAAAAAGTGAAAGTTCTTGAATTATAGTTACCAGTGCAGATAATGAACAGCAAACCATAACGTAATAATGCACAATTACTTTTAAATAGATAATCAGAAAACATATACACCAAACGCCTATTACAGCAATTAATCGGCGTATCAGAAAATAAGATTTATTTGCATGCTATTTTTATTTATTTATTTATTTACTTTTTATTCAAAGACCCTGGCTCTGTTCCACGTCTGTTTTTGTTTTCGCTCGTCTATTAGATTTCTATTTTTCTTTCCATATTTTTCTCCCCAATTGTTTACCCGCGACTGATATTTCACTCGCAAAATAATCAAACAACAAAAGCTATTTTTCAAGGTGTAGCTGTAAAACCAGCGCGGTGGATTTTTTATTTATTTTTGCGAGTCTATTTGCTAATCCGATTTTTTTTATTTATTTGTTTGTAATTATTTAATTTGTGTTTTGTTTTTTCTTTTGCTTGTCTGGATTCGTTTGAATCCTTTCTGGCTGATGAGGCGAAATTTATCTTTTTGAATAGATTTCCTTTCAAGGTTTGATTTTTGAGTATCTATAAGACACAAGAACGCCCAATGACAAAAAAAAATATTGAAATGTGAATTATTAAAACGATAAAGCATTCACCTTTTGAATATATTTGATTTCAGGGTTTGGTGTTAGGGAACTTCAAATACTGCAATATTAAGATTGGCACTTGGAAAGAATCGAAAATTAATACGGTGTGCAGGTTTTATATTTGTTTAATTTCAAATGGTTGTTGCAGAAAGCGAACTTGTACCTCGAAAATATTTCCTTGCAAGGTGTGGTATGTACGTAAGCTTAGTATCTAAGCAATCATATATAAAACTATGATTAATCATTATATGTTGAAAAAGATAGGATATCAGTAATTTCTATAGTTGTTTTAGGATTAGTCTCTACAGCATTGGAACCGTCGAACATTTTGTGTGGGTACGCCTGATGAAGTATTATAGCTTTAAAATGAAGAACCGACATCCTTTGACGTATATGAATTGAATACCTCATTGTTTGTTTATTCAAGTATTTAAAGATGTTCAGTGCAGATACAAAAGGACCATTTTCGAATAGATGCAAGCGATAAATAACAATGGAAAAAATAATAACCATGAAAATATTCGTAACAACAGTAAGGATTATTGTTATTAACATCATTGTCATAATCACCTCCAACTAAAGGCACCGTAGGGCGGTAGTGCCGTCAGTGCACCCCCTGCTGTGCAATGTAGGCATTACTTAAAAGGTTCTTTGCAACCTCCCTTCGGCTCTTAGCTGCAACTACTTTCATTCGTTTTCCTGTACCTCCGTTCATATTCTCTTTCCTCCATCTTACTGTCCACCCTCTCCTAACAACTGATTTAAAGTGTAACTGCCATGTATTCCGCCTGTAACAGCTTTCAAACCTTTTCACTGTCGATTTCCGCTTCGGCGCTGAATGCTCTTAGTTGCCCCAGTGCTTGACATCAGGCAATCGTGTCTTTCCTGTGTTTTATCTTCCACAAATCTCCACTCATCTGCAAGCCTCCCAAGTAGGTATAGGTCTTCCAGTTCTTCTGGTCCCACGGGATAACAGAAATGAGAAAAGTATTCATTCACAAGCTATAAAGCAGAGGTTCTTGACAGGGTGTATCTATACCCCTTGAGGGTATGAGATGAGAACCACATGTTGGGGGTATGAGATTTGATCCCTGGATAGTTGTATATATATGATTTTAATTTGTCAATGTATACATGGGCACATTTTGTGATTAAATAACTATATAACACTATAAATGCTTTTGATTTTCTCGTATGTTCTCTTCCTAGATATTCATAGCTAAAGTGTGTATTAAACGAAGTGTATTAAGTTATATTGTCAACAAATAAGAGTTAAGTGGACTTAAGCAAAGAGGGTATGGAAGCACATTGGGCAATTCATTAGGGGCCTGGAATCATCAAAATGTTGAGAACCCATGCTATAAAGGAATGTTTTTCCGGTTTTCATTGAGAAAAGAGATATTCATAGCCATTCCATGTAACCAGATATTCCTACAGTTATATCAATGTTTGATGTAAGAATCAGTCATAAAATGACTGGAAATCTTTCTACTCTGCTTTCCTTACATTTACTTTCGTTTATCATTATTTTGATCATTTGTATAAAAATATTGATTCTAGCTCTGTCAATTCTTTTCGCAAGGTTAAACTTTGTATTTCGATTGTCCTGAACATGAATATGTCCTGTTTGGTAAATTTTCCAGTTATATATATATATATATATATATATATATAATATATATATATATATATATATAATCTAATATCAAGTAAAAAAATGCGCCGAATCATCGGATTTTCTGTACAGAGTATAATGTTGTATGAAACTCTCAGCCACGGCGTGTGGTGGCCTATATGTGCCAGACGGACGGTCATGTCTAACTTTAACGTTAACAAAATGAAAACTACTGAGGCTAGAGGGCTGCAATTTGGTATATTTGATGATTGGAGGATGGATGATCAACATATCAATTTGCAGCCCTCTGGCCTCAGTAGTATTTTAAGATCTGAGGGCGGACAGACAAATAGCTGTCTCAATAGTTTTCTTTTATAGAAAACTAAAATGCAGGAGTTTCCAAACAGTTCCTTTCTGTGAAGATACATTGTCAAATGTCCTTAACTGCAAAAACACATATGGTGATGGAATGCCTTCGTTGCACCTCACGTAGTACACTGTAGGTAGTATTAAGACATGTTTGCAGCGTCCCTTCGACCCTTGCTGCGCCCACCTTTCGGCCTTTTACTTTACCTCCATTTCCGCTTTTTCTTCCATTTTCTATCAATTTCTAGGCAAGTGTTGGGTCTTCTCCCAGTTCCACCTTTAGGCACTTGTAGTTCATAGCCTTTGTATCCTGGATCTCTTTATCTTGTTGTCCAACCTCTCCAACTCCCTCTTTTTACTGTTTTAAGCGATGAATGGCCGACATTGCTCCAGTCCTTGGCTTGACAACCTAAATCTCATAAATCGATATTTTTTTTTTAATTTAACTGATATTGACGTGGGCTTATAGGCCTAACGCGAAAGTCTCAAGAAGACAACACCCACACACACACACAATCACTGCTTTATGGTAAACTAAGTGCTTGGTCTTAGCTTCGGTGCTTTTTTCCGTCATGCCTATAGTTTCTTGCTATTTGGGGTTTTAGTGAATGTATTTTACTTTGAAATTTGTATATAGATTATGTCGTGATTTCTCTTTGAAATTGCTTAAAATAATTAATATATTCATTCCTTTTGAAAGTCTTTTCTTGTGATGAATACGAGGAAGCATCGCAAAAATTCAGGTCACTGCAGGCACTGTGTTGGACCTTCAAATTAATTTGACATGATCATGTTTGCAGAGACATTCGGAAAATTATGAGGAGTACTACATGCTAGTTGTCAAATCCAGACTTCTAACGCTCGGAAAATGCTTTAATTTTTCTTGAAACATTTTTCATTTTCAGCCCCACTAATATGAAGCGAAAGTAATTCTGCAACTTGGCTCAGAGGATAAGACACTTGTATGTTTTGGTGCCCACTTGAAACTTCAAATTATGAGACATAACTCATAAAGGGGTACAGTTAGGCCATAGATATTTAATAAAGTACATGTGACTCATTCTGTATTTACTTCCTTTGTCATTCTCATCATTCTGTTGGGAATTGTTATAGTCTTGATCTTATTCATTTACGGGTAAATTTCTATTATCTTGCGGATAAATCTCATTCAGCTACACTTAAAATGTTTTGTAATCGACTTACAGACCGAGATACTTAAGTGATGCTTGAACTTCTTGAACCGTAATGAAAATTTAAAGGCAAAGCAAACAAGAGAGAGAGAGAGAGAGAGAGAGAGAGAGAGAGAGGTGGGGAGCATTTCGTTTGATGTTTCAGGTGATTGAGTGAATGCTTGATTTATGGGGTAACATTAAAATAATTTATCTTTCTATGTCTCGCACACACAAATGAACACTTTTACTCACACACACACTCACATACACACATGGACACTTACACATACTTAAACAAACAAACACATACACGCACACACTTGTGCGCGTACAAACACGTTGGCTGAATCCAAACATAAAAGCCCAAAGACAGATTGATTCTCTCTCTCTCTCTCTCTCTCTCTCTCTCTCTCACACACACACACACACAAATGGACATTTACACACACTTAAACACACACACACACCCACACTCTTGCGCCTACAAACACGATGGGTGAATCCAAAATATAAGCCCAAGGACAGATTGATTCTCTCTCTCTCTCTCTCTCTCTCTCTCTCTCTCACACACACGCACACACACGCACACAAATACATTTACACTCCCTCCCTCTCATCTGGCCCATTATAGCCTCTAATTACCTCTATCATTTCCTCATCATCCTCTTCCTCACTCTGTCTTCCACCTTAATCAAGTTCCGCCAGATCACTCACCCTTTTCTTTCCCCCTTTGCAAGACTGCAAAAAGACGAGGATCTACAGCCACCTCCTGCGTTTATCTCTCTCTCTCTCTCTCTCTCTCTCTCTCTCTCTCTCTTTTTTTATTGGTGGCTCTTTGAGGGATGAGTGAGTTTAAATAGTAATGCAAACAGGCAACAACACTCATTAGGGTATGTTGTAACCTTTCAGCTTGATTTTAGTTTTTATTCTCTCTCTCTCTCTCTCTCTCTCTCTCTCTCTCCTCAAGTTTTTTGTGGGATGCGTGAGGTTTAAATAGTAATGAAAACATGAGTAAAAATACTCATTAGGGTTTACTTTAATCTCTCTCTCTCTCTCTCTCTCTCTCTCTCTATCTCTCTCTCTCTCTCTCTCATTTCTTTTGACTCTATGAAGGATGAGAGAAGTTTAAATATAAATGAAAAAATGGGTCAAAATGCCCATTACAGTATACTTTATCTTTTCATGGTGATTTTCCTTCTCTCTCTCTCTCTCTCTCTCTCTCTCTCTCTCTCTCTCTCTCTCTCCTCTTTGAGGGATGAATGGGTTTTAAAATCATGAAACACAGGCAACACCACTCATTAGGGTATATTGTAACCTTTCAGTTTTATTTTATTCTCTCTCTCTCTCTCTCTTCTCTCTCTCTCTCTCTCTCTGTATTTTCTTTTCTCTTTCGAGTTTTGAAGAATAAAGAAAAATTAAGGGTTAGACAGACATCAGGATATTACGCTACTGTAACTTTTCAGCTTTATTCCAAGTTCTTCGTTGGACGAGTGGTTTTCGCGATCGGCTGCCAATCCAGTGGTCCGAAGTTCGATTCCCCGCTCTGTCAACGCGGAATCAGAGGAGTTTATCTCTGGTGATAGAAATTCATTTCTCGATATAATGTGGTTCGGTTCCCACAATAAGCTGTAGGTCCCGTTGCTAGGTGACCAATTGGTTCCTAGCCATGTAAAAACATCTAATCCTTCGGGCCAGCCCTAGGAGAGCTGTTAATCAGCTCAGCGGTCTGGTAAAACTAAGATATACTTAACTTCAGCTTCATTCCGTTTATTATTTTGGAGGGGATATTAATTTCCTATTTAGTTTTGATCTCTGGTGGCTGAGTGAGACTTAAAGTGATGAACATTTATGAATATGTTGTTAATGCTTCATAATATCATATTGAATATTCTATTTAGTTTTTAAGTGTATTTAGTTTGTTATTTATTTGTAAGTTGTTTAATTGATTATTTATTATTTGTTTATTTATATATCATGTATTTATAGGTATAGTTCTTTTCGGGGTATTTTGTTGCAATTTCGGCTTTTCCGCTTTTTTCAGTTATCCAGTAATTTATATATTTTTTTTTTTCATAAATTTCTAATACATATTCTTGGATCAGTTCTCGAGGCGAAAACTATTAGAACAAAAGAAGTTCAAGTATTTTGTTCATTTTATTTTACATTTTTTTACACTGCACATGCCCGCTATTCATTCCAAATTTTGTGAACAATTGACAGTTATATCTGGTTATGGAAAGCATATATCTTACTACACTGAAATATAGCAGTAGACCAGTGAAAATAAATGACAATGCATATATATATATATATATATATATATATATATATATATATATATATATATATATATATATATATGTTGTTACATTTATTGACCGTCTCATCTCCCCAGCATTTATTTAATCTATTTTATTTGTAAAACAGCAGCCATATTCCCCCAAATATCAGCTGATTTTAGGCGGGAACCCAAAGTACACCAGCCAGAGATAGGAATTTCCTGTAGGAAGGGTGGAAAGGAATTTCCGGTCAGACTAAAGCTTAGGGTAAAATGGGCAAGTCACGAGAGTAGCTAGGCCTCGATATGGGTTTTAGGGACCCCTACAATAAAACCTGTTTCCTTCCAACTTTGCTGGTTTTTGTTTACCACTTCTCAGGCAGTGCCCGAGGCGGTGTATGAAATCCCGCGGTTCCAAAAAAGAACCCAGCATCTACCTCAGTCACAAGCGACTCCTAAAACAAGGCGGACGCGCCTCTACTCTCCTCCTCTGACAGGACGTCAGCCCTCTGTCCAAACGCTGGTGGGACTATCTTCAGAGCACGACACATGTCCAAGCCTCAAGTAATTAAGGTGCGTCTAGAAAGTGTAAACTCCAAACCCGCCCTTTTTCTCTAAGACGACTCTTGCTAATTTCATTTTCAATTCTCCCTTGTGTCCCTCTTACATCAAAAGCCCTTTGTCCTCATCGGGCCATGTGCTTCCCCTTGTGACTTGTTAAAGATTAAGTCTTCAGTGCATACCTCTGTTAAACACTATAGTTCCTTTTCCTCAGTGTTAGAGAAAACTGAATAATCGTAACTTGTGCAAGAAGTCCGTTTTTTTATTTTGTCTGATCTGGGATCTTTTCCAGATTTGCCGAGTCACGTGTCCAAGTCTTCGCGCCCGCAAGTGTTGCGTTACCGCAAGATTTTGAAAACCAGCTTTTACGTGAATCTCATTTTGAGCCAACTATCATCCTCTTGTGAGAGATAATATTAGTCCACGTGTGGATAAGTTGCATTTACTTTCCCAGGCTATTAAGCAACCTCTGTAAATAAAATAGATGTAAAAGTAATTAGCTGAGTTTTCTGGCGACCTTTTCCTCTAGAGTAAATTAACCCTGTAAATCCTTTTAAGGTAAGTTCAAGTAATTTATTCTGCATTTTCCCTCAACTATTCTCGTTTACGTATTTAGAGCCCCTTCAGGCCAGGGCTAAAACGTAACAATATATTATATATATATTTATATATAATTATAATATATATATATTTACAAACAATATATATATATAATTAATTATAATTATTTTAATATTATATATATAAAATAATATATAATTAAATTTATTTATATATATATATATAATATATAATTGGGTTATATTATAATATAAATAATATATATATATATATATATAGATATATATATATTATATATATAATATATTTATATTATTTTTTATATATATATAGTATTATATATATATATATATATATAAATATATATATATATACATATATATATATATGTATATATATATATATATATATATATATATATATATATATATATAACAATGTATTTACTGAAAACCTCTTTGTCATAGGAACTGCAAAGTCATTTGTTATTGTAAGATATATAATATTCGTGAACAAATATCACGGTATTTCTCAGTTATTATCATCACCTCTTCGTAAAACTATTGCTGGAAGATATTTATGTTTTTATTTTTTTTTTTTTATTTCGATATTTTAGCCTTGTATGAGGGTGTGGTCAATTGAATGGTCGGATGGAAGAACAGAGAAAGAGAGACAGAGAGAGAGAGAGAGCTGGGGACGGGCACCACATCATGGCAGCTTTTGCATAGATTAATGCCTCATTACGGAGGATGGTATTAGATGATAGTAAAAAAAGGGCATTCCAGTTTATTTAAGAGTAAATAAGGTAAATTTATACGATGTGTATATGATTATGAAGGAAAGCTTATTCTATAATAAAAGATTGATTATACATTTTTGTTATAAGAATAAAATGATTGGCAGCCACTTTTAGAACTGGTAAGAACTTTAATTACCACCAACAAAATATTACCTCTAAGCAAATAAAAAAGTCAAATTAGACTCCCGTTGTCATTGATATTCCGTGTCACAAATAAGAAAAGTATATAAGAATCGAAGACTCAAGAGAGAGAGAGAGAGAGAGAGAGAGAGAGAGAGAGAGAGAGAGAGAGAGAGAATCTCGTCACCACATATCAAAATCCAGATCAGAGTATAGCTCAAGCAGTGTAAATGAGAAACAATATTTAATCGGCATAAATTTTTTGTGTCTTCTTTGTCTCATTTTCACACTTCTTTAGCTGTCATAATGACGGCCATTATTGTTTAATGCGATTCAATTAGAGTTACACAACCAGGAGGACATTTTATTCCAAGGGCATCGCATCACAGTCCATTCGGGCTAATGAGATTTGGCTGATGGAGGTAATGTCGCCAACAAAGAAATCTTAATGACCCGGAATTCGCTCCTGAGCGAGAACAGGTCGTGAGAGATTTTCCTCTCTCTCTCTCTCTCTCTCTCTCTCTCTCTCTCTCTCTCTCTCTCTCTCTCTCGGGGAAAAAACGAAATGTTCCTCTCCTTCTCCCTGCCTAGACCTAGAGGATAAAACAAGAGATGCAGATAGCGAGGGCGGTAGTGTTTCTCTCTCCTCTCTCTCTCTCTCTCTCTCTTAGAGGATAAAACACGTGATGCAGACAGCAAGGACGGCATCTCTCTCTCTCTCTCTCTCTCTCTCTCGCTCTCTTTCTCTCTGGTCGTAATTTTAAACATTTTCCCTCTCACTCTTATTAGTGTGATTTTTTAAAATAGCTACATTATTCTGGACAAATGCACCAGTGAATAATAATTCCCAGTCTGTAAATTTCACTTAACAATAGAATGCCTACGCGTTATTTGAATTTTTGTATAAATATATTTAAATATCTCATGTTTTGGGATAATATTTGTTTATTTTATCGGTTGTTACTAATTTGTCGATAATTTTATCTTGTAAAGTAGATTATTGTTTACTCTGAAATCATTGCTTTATGTGAACCGGTATTTTTCCTAAATCTACAATAGCATAATTTTTTTATCACTCGATATGATAATAATCCCTTTAAGTTTCAATGGTGTGAGTTTTGTTTAATCGCACGTTTTCTGTCCGATCTCAGATCTTAAAACTACTGAGGCTAGACGGCTGCAAATTGTTCTTCATCATCATCGATCTTTCAATCTTCAAACATACCAAATTGTAGCCCTCTAGCCTCAGTAGTTTTTTTATTTTAACTAAAGTTAAATTTAGCCAGATCGTGCGTCTGGCAACGCTATGGGACAGGCCACCAATGGGTCGTGGCTGAAAGCTTCATGAGCAGCGGCTCATATACAGCATTATCTGATGTACAGAAAACCCAATTGCGACCTTTTCTTCTTCTTTTTAAAAAATGTGAAAACCTGTAGATGAGGCAAGGTTGGGATGTGAGGAAGTTTAGAAACCGTGTGAAAACCTGTAGATAAGGCAAGAAGCATTGCTAGGTTTCGTTGGAAAGCAAACCCAAAAACAACAACAGCAACAACAACAAACGTAACCCATTGGTTGTTCTACAAAAAAATACCCTTCGCTTCTCTGATCGATGTCTGGATAGGAGGACGTCTGCTTGTTCAAGTTGTACGCCTTCCTCCGCAGCAAATTAAATAGGCAAACCACCATGTATTTCCCGTGATCAAGGAAACGGTCGATCGCTGGTCCGACCATCGATGGTGTTGAATAACTCAGCTTAGATGGGACGAACAGTCAGACGCAGTGCTGAGGGAGATTGGGGGAATCAGTGACAAATCCTTGGAGTGTGGATGAGGCGGGGCGTTGTAAGGGTGGGGGGGGGGGGGGGAATCTTGGTTTGGAGTAGGTTGTTCCTGGGTAATGGTGGGTTGGGTGTGGAGACTGAAATCTACGAAGGGACAGAGCGGGAAAATTAACTTGTGGTTAACTTGTTTTTTGGTTCCACAATTAATCAGTTGTTCGATTGTGTGTTTATGCCCAAGAAGCTGTCATGTGACTAATAATTTCCTTTTGGTTATATCTGTAACATTGAATTTCTCTCTAATGAACGGAATAGCTCGAAGATGCTAATGCAGTTTGGTTCCTCTGTTACTCATAAAATTCGTCTATTGTTTTTGTCTGTATCAAAGAAGTTATCACAATTGAAATGGTTTTCTTTTGGGTATATGAATAAAGTGAAATTTCCTTCCAAGGAAAATGAACCGATTTGCTTCGTAGACAATACTTTAGAAGGGTACAGTTACAGAACCGTTTCCCTCATTAATATTGATGCATCACTTTTCCTGAAAAGGCATTGCCTTATTGGGAAAATAAGTGAAAAAAAAAATGAAGATTTTGCCTTATTGGGAAAATAAGTGAGAAAAAAGCATTTGTTCAATCATGGACTAGTTTATGGAGAACGATCCCACAAAACACAAAAGCACTGCTGTATTTTGCTTGAAACAAAGAAGGTTAAGAATATAAGCTCAAGTGCTAGAATAAAAATCACAACAAAATACAACTGTAAAACAATTGGCCATCAACTAGGAATGTAGAATATGAACTTTAATAACATTTCACGATTTCTGTTTAGAACAAGGCATTGAGAACTTCTGAAAGGAAAATATTTTTATAATCATGTGATGAAAAAATGGAGATCTGATGTTATAGTGTAAGAAGATATGAAATAATTCACAAGAGGAACACCTGGAGTGATTGGAATAAGACGGATTAAGGAATGACTTGAAAAGTGGAAAAGTGGAACACTTGAAATGAGTTAAAGAATATGGAAAAGGAAGAGACTTTATGAATGATATTAAGAATGCCACAACGGAACATTTGAACTGAGTTCCGGAAAAAAGAAAGAGATTGTAAGAACATGTTAGAATGTCACAAAGGAACACCTGAACTGACTTAAAGAAAAAAGAAAAGGGAGAGACTGTAAGAATGCCTCAAGGGAAACTGAAGTTAATGGCAAAGGGAGACGATAAATTTTGAAACGCGGAGATGGGCTGAAAAGACAAGCTTAAATAGAAAAAATATATAAATAAACAAGTAGATAAATAAATAAATGAATAAATAAATAGACAAATACGGTGTTAAGTTGAAAAAAAAGTAGAGCTTCAAAATAAAGAAGAAAATGTAGATAATTAACTAGAGGAATTTCCCAAATCGTATTTGTAGTTCAGCCTCTTTCTCCTCCATTTCTGCAAACAGGAATGAATTGGCTTTGGTCGAGTTTCGTCTGTAAACCGATTACTCTCTATGACTCGACAAATGAAAGATGCTCAGGCGGGACAAATTGCGTAGTACTGCAACCAAAACAAATGAAGTAGAAATGTGGACGAGGAAAGGCGACAAGCTTTCATTAATACATTGTCGGTAAACAATAAAGCTGTCGCTGGACTCATTAAAAGACACACTTTTTGCATTTTGTTTAGTGCTCAAAGATATTAGCACAAAACTTGGCGGAAATTAGGCCTATTTACCTTCTGCATTTTTGTATCTTTCAGCCATCCTTCAGAGAGTAGAAGATACTAGAAAAAAGAAATTTAAAACTAACGTCTTCAAAACTCTTCGCTTGAAGAGAGCCGATTAAATTATCAGAAGGAACCTTTAAAAACAAGAATGATACAAGGAATACCGGTCCCTTACTAGAAGGATCCCTGCTTTTTTTATAACAGAGAACTCAAAAAAAAAAAAAAAAAAGTAAAGAATACGCCGAAGCAATTGAGTTGTCTGTACGACGTATAATTGTGTATAAAACTATCAGCTACGACCGGTAGCACTTCAGTTGCTCCCCAGACGCACGATCCATGGCAAATTTTAACCTTAAATATAATAAAAGCTACTGAGCCTAGACGGTTGCAATTTGATATGTTTGATGATTGATGATCTGAGAGTCGACAGGAAAAGTGCGGACGAACAAACAAAGCCGGCACGGGAGTTTTCTTTTACAGAAAACTAAAAATAACAAGTAAAAAATGCGCCGAAGTTTCTTCAGCGCAATTAAGTTTTCTGTACTATGTATAATGTTGTATAAAACCATCAAGATCAACTATAACCAGCAGTCCCCCAGTTGCTCACCAGATGTGGTAGAATGAGGGTGCGTCCCATGGCTCCGGAAAGCGCTGCCAGATTCCATGGCTAACTTAACCATGAATAAAACCAAAACTACGGTGGCTAGAGGGGTGCAATTTGGTATGTTTGATGATAGGACAGTGGATGATCAAAATACCAATTTGCAGCCCTCGCCCTCTAACCTTAGAGGTATTTTTTAGATCTGAGGGCGGACAGAATGAAATGCGGACGGACGGACAGACAAAGAAGACAAAATAGTTTTCTTTTA
>NC_061089.1:54041229-54046229 GCF_015104395.2 Macrobrachium nipponense
TTTTCAATAGCAAAATAAAGCAAACCAACTAGAATATGTATAATTGGAAGACTTTTCGATGGCTTTCTAATGAGTTAGTGAAAAGTAACATAGAAGAGTGTGTAGGAGGAGATTTTGTTGTTTTAAATAAATATCTTCATGCATATGCGCATCGTCAGAAAATCAGTCATAATTGAAACAGTGACTGCCTGACTGAATTGCAAGTTTTAAGCTATTGTTAGAGCCCAGAATGATGGGTGAAATGCTGGATTGTGGTTGTAATGTAAACTTAATTGCAAGACAATTCTCCTGTATGTACGAAGTACAATCATTGTTTATCTTGAAAGAGTTACCAGTTTTAAGCCATACAGAGACCTACAACTGATTGAAAAAAACCCGAGAAATCTTAATTGCTTTAAAACTGGAATAATACAATATGTACATAATGTTTTATAGGATTTAAAATGTTAACTGCTTTTATGGAAATGGTGATTTCGACGTACAAAAATGAGAAGTCATAATTCTTTCAAAATTGGAATAATGTGAACTAAATATACCTAATGTTTTATAAAACTTAAAGCGTTTAATTTTTTTTTTTTTATATAGGAAATTGTGGCTAAGATAAACTGTACGTTTCGGTCCTCTCACGTTATGTTACTCTATCGAGGGCGTCACGTAACATCCCGGGACCGCTACGTGTATTGGCCAGTGCCGCCGCCGGTAGGTGTCTCTGTACGAGAGCATGCAAGAATGCAATTGCAAACCGAACGCGGCGAGACTTTTCGTCCAGCGTTGGCGCAAAAGCAAATTACCGTTAGCATGCCGGCGAGGCATAAATCACCCAAAAATGAAGTGGATATTTTGTCGGAGCTTATAACTTCCATCGCGGGGGGTGGGGAGGCATGCAAAGGCTAATTACCTTCCATCGCGCGGGGGTGGCCAGCGAAGGCTAATTACCTCTGCCTAATAGCGCACTTTAATAACGACGGTCCGTTCCGAGTCTTTGCTTAGTACGTGAATTATGCGAGTGATTAACATCCATTATGCACTACAGTCATGCAACGCCATAGTGACATGATTCGGTAATTAGAGGCGTTTTGCTTCATTTATGGCCGTTAATGGTATGTCTTCACGTCCATTAGTTAATTTCGTAGTCAAATGTGATGTCCTGCGATGTTTCTTTTTGCCAAGGCATTGAGGACGGTTTTGCAAAATTCCCCCCCCCCCCCCCCCCCACCCCTGTTCCTATCCACCCTTCCCGCCCCCGTTCAGTTCCTCTACTGTTGTAAAGTACAATACGTTTAGGGTTTTTATTCGTATTTGCTCTTTAACAAACACCCAGTCTGGTGTTTGTAGTTTGTGATTATTTGTTATTATTATTATTATTATTATATTATTATTATTATTATTATTATCTTATTATTATTCTGTTTTAAAATTCCACAATTATATACGATGTAATTATGGATTTTTAATGTACAATTTAGTCACGTCATTGTTTATTTTTATTATTATTATTATTATTATTATTATTATTATTATTATTATTATTATTATTATTCCTGAACGTATTGTTCTTAATAAAATTACAGTCTCGTAAATAATCATATGATCCATGTGTTGAATTATTATTATCATTATTATAGTTGTTGTTGTCGTCGTCGCCGTCGTTGTTCTTGTTGTTGTTGCTCTTATTGATATATCAAATCGAGAACGAAAATCTTTATGAGTAAGAGAAAATTGAGCAAATATATTTACCAGGCTATCAACAAATTACTGGCTATTAGATAATTATGTGATTCATGTATCGAACCACTTGTCACTGAAAATTATCGGGAATTTGTATGACTAGGAGATTAAGTAAAAACCAGTGTAGCTGTACTTAGTGTTTTTATGTAATATAGAGCCATGCACCTTGCCATGTGATGGATTAAAGATAAACGGTTAGATTAAATGCAGTTCTGAATACCAACGGTTAGAGCAAATACAGTTCTGGATATTAACGGTTAGAGTGAACCATGAATGATTTTAAACAGTTATTCTCCTGCAAAATAGAGAGAGAGAGAGAGAGAGAGAGAGAGAGAGAGAGCAGTATAATCGGCACAATTCAGACGATTCATAGCCTTTTTTTTATATAATAT
This sequence comes from Macrobrachium nipponense, assembly GCF_015104395.2. Lineage (NCBI taxonomy): Eukaryota > Metazoa > Arthropoda > Malacostraca > Decapoda > Palaemonidae > Macrobrachium > Macrobrachium nipponense. The sequence goes on from NC_061089.1 coordinate 54,043,350, forward strand.
TTTTCGGGAGGGACTTTCATCTAGCCTAAACATGATTGATTGATTGCTTGATGTATGAAGGCTGTCAAACCAAGCACTAGCGACACGTTCTGGATATTAAGGTTAGAGTAAACGCAGTTCTGGATACCAATGGTTAGAGACAAATACCGTTCTGGATACCAGTGGTTAGAGTGAACCATGATAAATTTTAAACACAATTATTCTCCAACAAAGGAGAGAGAGAGAGAGAGAGAGAGAGAGAGAGAGAGAGAGAGAGAGAGACAGAGAGACAGAGAGAGAGAGAGAGAGAGAAAGCAGTAATGGGCACAATTCAGAGGAGTCAGCCTATTTTTATATATTTTTCGGGAGGGACTTTCAAATGCAACTTTGCAGCAGTAGCCTGTACATGATTGATTGATTGATTTATACAAAATTTAGGCTGTCAAACCAGGCATTGGGGACACGTTCGGCCATTCAGCGCTCAAGATTAAAAAAAAAAAGAAAAAAAAATGTTAAGAGTGTTTGGACCGAAATATAAAGAGACCCAGAACATAAAGGAGATGAATGACCAGGATCTAAAGGTTGCAGTGGGAGAAAACCCCACATTTCCAGTGCGAGGTAACAGTTAGAAGGGTTGGACAGCAAGGTTGAAAAATCAAAGGCCAAAACGTGGTTACAGGTAGCGGCCGAAGGGACGATGCAAGCACCTTTTAGAAATGCCTACAGTGTACCACGTGAGGTGCCCTGACGGCATCACCACCTTACTGGGGAATAGCCTTTGCCTATTGGCATCTGTTCAAAAGTCAGTTAAAAAGAAACGAGCGCTTCTAAAACTGAATGGAAGCAATCGTAGACAAACAACGTCTTTGAAATAGTTCAGATCAAATTGCTAGGGAGATGACTATATTTTACCCCCCCCCCTTCACTGGTATGTCCGTCATTTAGGCTCTCAGGAATGTTATTTTCTCAGAGGAACTTTATTTCGCGTGGTACATTGCAAAGTCAATTGCGGAAGAGTTATTACTTTTACTCTATGAGATCACAGACACGTTTAGGAAAAGGTTCAAGATAAAAGAAACTCGACCTTTGCTTGTTTCGGAATGTATACTTCGGTACAGATGCTCCAGTGAGGTGCCAAGATGGTGCAGTTTTCATTCTGTAAGTGAACGCTCAGATTTTGTTAGTTCCCGTTAAAATTTGACATACAACGCTGAACGCCATGTACAGATATTTGACTGAGTGTTTTGTCTTTCACGTTTAGGCTGACAGTTACATAAAAAATTAAATAATAAAAGTTCGCGGAATTGAAAAGAATGATTCCAAAGACAAAATAAAGCCTTAAAGCCTTCCGTTTTTTGAGTGATCCTAGATATAAAGGAAAGATTTTCTTAACAAGTAAAATATTGTGAAGGCAAGAAAATTCAAATGAAAAGCAAATCCATTGTCACAAGACCTGTTGAATTACCAAAGTCATCAACGACTTAGTCGAGAAACTGAGGAACTCATTTTAGAATAAATGAACACTGGCGTCGCATTTAAGCACAGTCATCGTGGATCTGCGACTATATTTGAAAACTTTTCAAGAGTAGAAGTGTTTAGCTGTCGAAATTCCTTGACATTTATGAGAGAAATTTTCTAACTCTCTCTCTCTCTCTCTCTCTCTCTCTCTCTCTCTCTCTCTCTCTCTCTCATCTAGTTAAGTAAATTAGCTTTCTTGTATTTCCTGTAATGGAAAATTATCTATTAATACTGCAAACGCATCGGAAAAAACCTTATGCATTGTATATACGGAGAGTCATGCAGCTATAATTTTTATTTGTTTGTAGAAGATTGATGTCTGCTGGGAGGCAAAACATTTTTTCATTGATTTTTCCCCTCATCTGAAAAGTAGTACAAGAAAAGAATGAATTTCCGCGCGGTAGCGATACATCATTGGTTTTCATTTTAAACCTTTAGGTAAAATTCTCATTACACATGATACACGGTTCATTGGCAATGCTATTTTTCGCATTTGTGACGCGAGGAAAATGTCAGAACACATCTCATGAAATAATAAAGCTTTTCCCCCCAAAGAATAATTCTATTCAATGGCGCGTGACGAGGAGGGAGAACTGGATTCTACGTAGTTATTGAATCACAAATGTTCTTTCAATATTGCTCCTCGTCCCAAGCTTTCTATTCAACATGTGATAAAAATAGGAGCAATGATTAAGGAACAATTTGGCTTTTCAAAAAAAAAAAAAAAAAAAAAAAAGAGAGATTCTGTTCGATGTTCACTAATTGGGATGATTCAGTGGAAAAAAATAATGATTCAATTCCTATTCATTAGTGAATTTGGGTACATCTTAAAAGATAAAATTTCGGCTCGCTCAGAGGCGGTCGTGCTTGCAGGAATATGCAAAGATATTTCACCGAAATTCAGTTTGCTGTAATAGGGGATGATTTCATACATACATGCAGAGAGAGAGAGAGAGAGAGAGAGAGAGAGAGCCAAGGATAAACTGTATACAAGATGAACTTACAATTTTCACTGCATCTTCCCTGTACTTTCACACATGTAAATAGTAAAGCCCTAGGCACTTGGGGGATGTTTGCCCTTTTTTATTTTACTTGTTCAAATTAGTACATTTATCATGTATAGGTCACAATAGCAAGCTTTTTAAAAATCTATTCACACACGTTCTGCCCTCATTACTCATATACCGCGCAGATAACCCCTCTCATAGTGCGCGTGTGTGTGTGTGTGTGTGACGTTCATTCATACAATTTACTCCCACATCAATTATCATAACAGAATTTTTCTAGCGTCTGTACTGTTTTTATAACAATAATCTTTCTTATTATAGTTGTTGCAAGCTTTCCCTTCATATGATGTTATCACCAGCTTATTCTGCCTCTTTT
>NC_061089.1:54051229-54058729 GCF_015104395.2 Macrobrachium nipponense
ACGGCCCGGTGGTGGCCTGCGTTTTCGGAACATATAACAGTGACAGACGCACGAACATGGCTAACTTTAACCTGAAATAAAATAAAAGCTACTGAGGCCAGAGGGCTGTAATTTGGTATGTTTGATGATCGGAGGGTGGATGATCATACCAATTTGCAACCCTCTAGCCTCAGTAGTTTTTTTAGGATCTGAGGGCGGACAAAAGGAGGGAGGACGGACAGACAAATAACCATCTTACTTGTTTACAGAAAACTAAAATTAGATTAAATATGTTTTCATTGTTTTTACAATTTAAATTCTACATTCATATGTTTAAGATTGCTAATCAAGTTTCACCTCAGACTATGACGCCAATTTGAAAGATATTAAATAATACCAAACTTAAATTTAAATCCGCAACTGAGACAATGAGAAATATGAGTGGCCAAGATATATTAATTTTGTTGGAAACGTCATTGCACGTATTTTCAGTACCTTATGAAATAAGATATTTTATCAGTTATTTGGCAAAAGAAACGCTTGTCGATAATATTTCATTTATATGTATTTACAGCTGCAAACCTCTACATAATATTACAAACCCAGTGACGCAAATACAGAAGCAGCTCTGTAGAAAATAAAATATCAATAACGAAGAAAACAACTAGAATACAATAAATAAATAAAAATATATATATCAGACCTTCGTTGAAGGCGTATTCTGCATCACTTTCAGGGTATTGTTTTTTATGTACAATGCTATAATGCCTGCCAGCCACACCTTTCGAGTTTAAAACGTAAAATCATTTTAATCAGAGGTGAATGAAGGACTGTGGAATTCCCGGTATAATTAGACTGTCCAGTTTTGTCCCGTGAATTAATCTGATTTGTGGATATCTTTCATGTTTTTCATGAAAATTAATTATTCTCATTATTGAAAGAAACATTTCCAGCAGCTTCTGTTATGATGATAATAATATTGATAATAACCATGATGATGATGATAATATAATAATAATGGAACCTGCCCGCATGACCAAATGTCTGAAAAGTATTATTAAATAGACTAGATTATTATTATTTTTTTTCTTTCTTTTTTTTGTCTCTCACAGTCCTCCAATTCGACTGGGTGGTATTTAAAGTGTGGGGTTCCGGGTTGCATCCTGCCTCCTTAGGAATCCATCACTTTTCTTACTATGTGCACCGTTTCTAGGATCACACTCTTCTGCATGAGTCCTGGAGCTACTTCAGCCTCTAGTTTTTTTAGATTCCTTTTCAGGGATATTGGGATCGTTCCTAGTGTTCCTATGATTATGGGTACAATTTCCACTGGCATATCCCATATCCTTCTTATTTCTATTTTCAGATCTTGATACTTATTCATTTTTTCCCTCTCTTTCTCTTCAACTCTGGTGTCCCATGGTATTGCGACATCAATGAGTGATAATTTCTTCTTGATTTTGTCAATCAACGTCACGTCTGGTCTAATTGCACTTATCACCCTATCTGTTCTGATACCATACTCCCAGAGGATCTTTCTTTGCCTGATCGTTTTCTATCATTACTTCAGGTTGGTGCTCGTACCACTTATTACTGCAAGAGGTAGCAGGTTTTCTTGCACAGGCTCCAGTGGAGGGCTTTTGCTACTGAATCATGCCTCTTTTTGTACCGGTTCTGGCCGGACATTCGCTTGTTATGTGGTTTATGGTTTCATTTTTCGTATTGCACTTCCTACATATGGGAGAGATGTTATTTCCGTCTATCCTTCTTTCAACATATCTGGTTCTTAGGGCCTGATCTTGTGCCGCTGTTATCATTCCTTCAGTTTCCTTCTTGAGCTCTCCCCTCTGTAGCCATTGCCATGTGTTATCGCTGGCTAGTTCTTTAGTCCGTGCATTGGTCTGTTGTGACAGTCCTCTGTTCTGCTTGTCATTCTCTTGTCTCTGTATATTTCTGGGTCTTCGTCTACTTTTATCAGTATTATTATTATTATTATTATTATTATTATGCACCTATACAAGTGAGACTATTTACGGATATTTTTCTTACACTTTCTTACGGGAAAATACAAACAAAAAACGATACGTACTAATAGAACATGGATTTGTATTTTCAGAAATCTTTGCACTGACTTCTGATGACAAAAAAAAGAAAAACAAAAGAAAAATAGAGTCATCTTTTTATTTAGTGACAAAGAGGTTTTATTTACTAAAACTTAAAAGATGCAAAGGCCAATCTTGATGGCAGCTAGAAAGAAATATTTTTAGAATTCAGCATAAAAGTGTTAGAAATTCATTTACCCTTGACGCACAGCTTTCTATTCTTCAGAGATGAATTGAGAACATTTCATCTCACAAAGCTGAATAGCTTTTAGAAATAAAATCCACTGGAATATGGCAAAACGTTCAGAGTTCTGAATGCTCGCGTGATATAAGGAACGGTTTTAAACACGAACAACAACGAAAATCGGACAGACTGGTAGGATTCGAAGGAGTTATAAATTATCCCCCAACTTTCCTTTATCGGAATATATCACAAAGGATCATTTTCATCCTGCGACAAACGATTCCATTTTCTCCCGGTGCTGGTGTTAACACGCTCTCTGGGCTTTTCGCTGGTTATCCCATTTCCTCATCGTAAACGTATTTCTTCTTGAATTTCTCTGTGAAATTATACCTTTTGTCTCGCAGCTTCACATCTAATAATATTGTAGGTCCCTGAGGATAATACATCCTTGACTATCCCATTGCCAGCGTCATTGATTATCTCTCTCTCTCTCTCTCTCTCTCTCTCTCTCTCTCTCTCTCTCTCTCAGTGTATTTGTATTTGTATGTGTGTGTGTGCACTAGAGATGTTACTCTTGAACCTTTCATAGTCTTCATACGTTCTGGACACTCGTAAATAATGCATTCAGACCCATTATTCACCAGCATTCTCCCTACCAAGCGCTGTCGCATCTCATGTTATCAATCTCTCAGGTCTCGAACCATTCTTGGAGTAAACTGACCACTAACTCTCGCCCTTTTCAGCTGTCTCCCGTTTCCATTCACTTTCTTTTCGATTACGTCTTCATTAGATATTCGTGAACCAATTTCCTTCTTCCAACTACATTCACCTTCTTCTTGTTCCCTTCTGCTATGTTCTGGGACTTGCCTTGAAAGAGGTTCCTCGCCACCATTTCTTTCCCGAGTATAATCTACTCTTAATTTATATAAATATATGTGTATGTGTATATATATATATATATATATATATATATATATATATATATATATATATATACATACGTATATAAAGTTTTAGCTAGTCATTCTGAAATTGTATTATATATATATATATATATATATATATATATATATATATATATATATGTATAGTGTGTATATGTATGTATGCATGTACGTATGTATATGTCATTTCAGAATAGATAGAAAACACGTCAGAGATGTGAAATGGGGTTAATATTGATCCGTATGTAGTTATAAGGGGGACGGCTGAAATATATTTGCTACGTCTGGCTGTCATTTTGTATACCTTTGAAGATATGTTTTTAATCATGTTTTCTGCATCTTCATTTATGATAAGATAGTGACAAAATTAAAAGACTTCTTGCCGTGATAAAGATAATTTTCTTTCTCTAGATAACTTGTGTTGTTTTAGGATGTGACTAAACTAGTAAATTCGTGGATAAAGCAGTTAGTTTATTTTATAATTATTATTGTTATTATTATTATTATTATTATTAATAATTATTATTATTATTATTATTATTATTATTATTATTATTATTATTATTATTATTATTATTATTATTATTATTATTATTATTATTCAGAAGTTGAACCCTATTCATATGGATTATGGAACAAGCCCACCCAAGGGCCACTGACTTGAAATTCAAGCTTCCAAGAATATGGTGTTCATTCGAATGACGTAACAGAAGGTAATGGGAAATACAGAAAGAGGAGACCAGTTACTAGAAAAACAAATTGATAAGCGGATAAACAGAAATGTAAACAAATTATTCAAGTACAAGGAGAATTGCATTACATCTCCGCTTGAACTTCTGAATCTCCAGTTGCACGACGACCTCATGGAGGTTGTTCCGCACTCCAGAGGTTTGAGGAATAAAGGGGCCTACGAAAGGTAGATTCTTGGGTGGGCCCTATGCCTACGAGACATTTGTTTGGCGGCCGCTGATTGGCTGGCAACTGCCTATACCTCCCGGTACCAGCCAATCAGCAGCCGCCAAACAAACGTCTCTTAAGCATAGGGCTCATCCAAGTGAACCAGCTATAGGAACTTCGAAAGCGAGGCTCATTTAGTGCACGAGAGCGATGTTAGTGAAGTCAGTGCAGAAAAATAACTTATATTGACGAACAATGGATTTTCGTTAAACTACATATTTTTTAAAGGTATACTGAGGCCGTATTTTAAAAGAAAACGAATTTGCTATCCGAGAAATGTATTAGTAGATTCCAGACATCATTTATACCTTCATTCTGACCTATTTTGAGGTTTCCTTAGTCCTTAACTTCGCAAAATCTCAAATGTATCCTCCAGTCTTCGGTTGTAATACATCCCGGTCGAAAATAAACATAGTTTCGTGAGGACACCCAATCTTTTGTTTAAAACATTCAAAGATGTCAGCTGGGAGATAAGAATTGACTCGTGAATATAGTTTCCTAAGGTCACCCAACCTTTCAGTAAAAAATATTCAAAGACGTCAGCTGGGAAGAAGAAAAGAAATGTAAAAAATTCGCCCAAGTTTCTTCAGCGCAATCGAGTTTTCTATAAGAGACGCTGCCCATGAAGCTTTCAGGCATGGCCAGGTTGTGGCCTGTCCTATAGCGTTGCCAGACGCACGATTATGGCTAACTTTAACCTTAATTAAAATAAAAACTTCTGAGAATAGAGGGTTGCAAGTTGGTATGTTTGATGATTGGAGGGTGGATGATCAACCAATTTGCAGCCCTCTAGCCTCAGTAGCTTTCAAGATCTGAGGGCGGACGGACAGGCAAATAGCATCTCAAAAGTCTGCTTTTATAAAAAACTAAAGAACATCAGCTAGTTAAATCTGCAGGAAGGACGATGGGCCATTCATTATATATGTAATTCTATCGAAGATTGTATCAGCCATGGAGGACAACATTACATTCGCAGTTTTGCTCATTTTGAAATGCTGCGCGCGCAGACTCTGCTGCTGCCCCATAATCAACTTATGCTAATAGAATATCCTCGACTAAGAACTGGATGGCTTCCACGAGAATTCATCCTTTGCTTGTTAGAGCTGCTGTGTGATACAATGAAGATGGACTTCCTAATGAATTCTCTCTCTCTCTCTCTCTCTCTCTCTCTCTCTCTCTCTCTCTCTCTCTCTCTCTCTCTCCTTGCTGAAAATTAAAGGGGAAGGGTGGAATAGAGGAAAGGGACTACAATGATAGATAGAGAAGAGAAGAGAATAAATGAACCAGAGTTAAACATATTAGCAAATTTCAAATAAAAGTCCCTTTACCACTTCCTTTCTAGAAGAGAGGAATAACGAATAATATGAACTCGGAAGAGGGGAAAGGATGAAGAGTTAATGGTTGGGAGGTAAAATATACAGAAAATAAAAACATGGAATATTCAACAATAAAAAAAGTAAAAAAAAAAAAAAGATACCAAATTTTAAAATTTTTTAACAGAATTCTTTTTTTTTAAAAAAAGAAGCCGGAATAATAATAATGTAGCAGAGAGAAACGGGGACAGAAATACGAGGTGACCATGAAGCAAGGAAACGAATAAGGAAAAGGTGACACTAAAAATAGCAAAGAAACTTGTAACTGTAGAAAATGTATAAAGCCGTTCCATACACTTCTCTAATATCTCATCCAGTTCACGAAAAAAAGCTAGACATAAGAATCAAACAAATAGAAAAAAAGCAATAAGCAAACATGCAATAAGTATAGGAAAGGAAGGAAAGCAGAAAAATTCAAACAAAAGCCACAAGCAGTGAAATGTGCAATGAAAACATAAGTGGAAAAAATAACACCTGAAGATCATTTGGATGCTTATTAGAGACGTCACCTGGAAGATGGGCGTGGCTGCGCCGCCGTCTAATGGGCGTAAGTGAAAAAAAAAATATAATGCTTGGCATGAGCTCTCAGCATTCTTTGCGCAGGACAATAAATGGTGAGAGAGAGAGAGAGAGAGCGAGGAGAGAGAGAGAGAGGAGAGAGAGAGAGAGAGAGAGAGAGAGAGAGGCATATCCTTAAATAAAATAAATAGAATAAAGAAATTAGCGAGACGGATTAATATACTAAGACACTCACACACAGAATATATATATATATATATATATATACACATAAAATGTACAAATATATACTATATTTATGTATGTATATATGTATGTCTTGCTTGCAAAACAGAGAGAGAAATGAGTTACACAATTTACATTTCACCAAGAGGAATGAGATGCCTAAAAGTCAATGAACAAATAAGAAAATAAATAAGTAAATTGAGAGAGAGAGAGAGAGAGAGAGAGAGAGAGAGAGAGAGAGAGAGAGAGAGAGAGAGAGAGAGAGAGAGAGGAAGGGAAGCTCGTATATACCGTTGCAAAAATGGATTTCGTAAATAGCTCCAGAGCCGCGCTTATCTTCCCATTTCTCAGATTATCAGATAAAGCAAAACAAAAGGGTTCATCTCCCGTTGTTTATGGAGAGACGGTAAGGCCAATAAATCTCTCAAAAGCGAGATACGCGGAGATAAGAATGACAGTGAGGATATTCTTTAAAAATACAAGAATTATCTGCGATGATAGCTAAGCTCGATTTCCACAATAAAGAATCCAGTCCTTTATTGTCCTCTTTTAATTTGTATGAGGCCCTGTACAGTGTTTTATTGATATTTCTTCTGATTAATATTCTTTCGTTTAGAGTTTCATCTATAAAAGTTTCTTTGGGTTTGCTTCTAAATAAATGTTTTCCCCTAAACGAGAATTTCACCTTATAAACTATGGCGGAGAGTTTTTTTTTTTTCTTTTTTTGTCAGTTCGTCTTCAGTTGAGTATCCTTGCCATAGAAGGACCAGTTTTCGTCATCAAATCACGTAGAAATTTCCTTATAAAACCTCCTCCCTCTACTGAATGTTCCTCCTTCAGGAGGACTATTCAAGAGGACTCTGACTGTACCCTAACAAACAAAACTTGACAAAGAGCTCTAGAAATGCAGCGAATATAAAACAAAAAATAGAGGACGTTTCCTATTACGAGTAATTGCTCTCTAACAGCATAAAGATTTAGCCGAAATGAAATTTTACGAGCATTGCGCGCGATGCCGGCCAATTGCAACCAGAATAACCTAGAATCCGCCTAGATTTACTTCATCCGGGGATGCGGAACCAATTCGGGATCTTCGATCAACCTTCATAGAGTTTAATTGAATGGTATGGCAGGTTTATTTTCAGTCCCTTTTTTATATATATATTTTTTTATTTTTTTTTCTGTTTACAGAAGCTGCTGCGTTATGTGATCGGATT
>NC_061089.1:54063729-54066229 GCF_015104395.2 Macrobrachium nipponense
ATATATATATATTTGTGTATATATATACATACATACATACGTTCACATTAGATCATGAATTCAAGAACATGCAGTAATCAACACAAGACTTGTTGGCTAATGGTGCAGCAGAAGCTTAATGACGAATCGATCTTTTATTTTCAGAAAGCGCCAATGTTCCATGGCATGTGAAGATCCCGTGGACATTCCTGAAGGAGGGGCAGACTTTTGAGGTAAGTGCATCTTTTGAAACTTGTCATATCTTTAACCTGTTTTAAAATGAATTCGGAAAATACTCTAGCGAATTATTTAGATTGTTTTTTTTTTTTATGAAAGAGCGAAACAAGTAATATGTTTTTCCTCTCTATGATTTCCACGAAAATCATTTAGTGGGCACTAAAATCGATCAATTTTTGTGTAATATGCAAATAATACAACTTAAATTTTGTGCATTAATCCCTTGCTTTCTTGATATTTGGCTATTTTTAGAAGGTCCATTGCTCATGTTTAAATTTCTTGAATTATTAGAAAGATAGATACATTTTTTCCAAAACTAATTTTCGTTTTACTGTAAAATAAAAGCTTAATAGTTGGAAAGATTTCACCAGAATGATAAAATTATCTAGCATCAGAGTGTTTACAGTAGAGAGAGAGAGAGAGAGAGAGAGAGAGAGAGAGAGAGAGAGAGAGAGAGAGAGAGACTGGGGGGAGCTATCCAGAATGAATGGAGTAGGTAGAAAGGGTGTTCAGGGAAAAGAGAGTCATTATTCGTAAGTAGCCATAGACGAAGAAAAGGACTTGAATAAAATATGTGGGTGAATGTATGAGAGAGAGAGAGAGAGAGAGAGAGAGAGAGAGAGAGAGAGAGAGAGAGGGAGTGGAGAATAAATTGTATAGACTCCGTACATGGACGTGGGTATATGGATGTGGTATTCGAAATTACTATATTTCAACTCCAGATATTACAAACAGAAGGACATCTTCAGAAGCCATGATAAATTATTGGGTTTTTTGGAATTATTAACTGAACACATATACAAGGGTGTTATTGCTGACATAATCCCGATATACGTAGTTCGAAACGTTGTCAATATATATATATATAGATATATATATATATCTATATATATATATATATATATATATATATATAATAATATACATACACACACACACACACACACACATATATCAGACGGATAACAGAAATAGAGAAAAAGCATCGTTGTCTCTCAGATACAAACACTTGCTAGCGTCAGCGATTTTCGAGTGGGGGTAAGATTTTTCCCTTTCACGCTCGCCAGCTGTTTGGTGAACCACTCGAGCAAAAGGGAGCAGACAGAGAGAGAGAGAGAGAGAGAGAGAGAGAGAGAGAGAGAACCTTCTTTTCTTATTTCGAATACCTCCCAGCACCTTCTTCCATAGTGACTCCCTTGCAATCTAAAACGGCTTGCCAAGGTTTTTTTTTTATTTATTTATTTTTATCTTTCTGGGGATCATTATCTGCAAAAACGTGCCTCGGGCTTTTTTAAATTCATTTTAGGGTTTTTTAAAATTAATTTTACCAGTGTCATGAAAACCACATTTAGTAAAGATATCAGACCAAAGTGGATAACAAAATACAATGACAAATGACACGAAAATACAATGAAATATATATACTATATATATTTATATATATATATATATATATATATATATATATATATATATAATAAATATATATATATTATATATTGTGTGTGTGTGTATTTATCATATCCATGTAATTTTCCCAACTACCGGCTGCTCGAGAACAAGAGCCCTTGAATGGTTTATGGTTACTCTAACTGGGTTCGCAACATCTAGGGGGGAATTTCAGAGTTAAGGAGGGGTAGGTTTGTGATTGTGACCACAGATTGGCAGACTCAAACTTTCTCCAAGACCGCACAAAACGCAGTGTGCATCGATCCGCACTAGAAAGAGGTCATGCTGGACTTTCTCTCTGCTAGCTACTGCGTTTGTATTAGTATTTTGTTGCATATTATTTGGAGTGCATCTTTTCAAGCAGACAGTTTTTAAAAGGTGGGGTTGTGGGGAGGGGGGTGACAATCTGACATATGATGAAAGGCTGCATTTGCCGAAATAGGTTGAGAACAACTGATTCTAGATTATTGACGCCGACTGCCCATGATTCAAACCAAGCTTTATGCCTTGAGAAGATAGTCTTCAACCATCAGGCAACGAAGCCCCATAACGTTGATATATATTTAATTATTTATTAGTTTTTATTAATTATATCAGTAGTTATCATATAAACAGATTTTTGCACTGGTTTTAACTATTAATGAATGCAGATTGCATTGCTGTTATTGTCATTACTGGATAGCATTATTATTAGTTTTTATTATTACATCAGTAGTTACCGTATACACAGATATTTGCACTAGTTTTTATTATTAATGAATGCAGATTGCATTGCTGTTATTGTCATTACTGCATCGCATTATTCGTTTGCTGTTTTATGATTACATATGATTTC
>NC_061089.1:54071229-54078729 GCF_015104395.2 Macrobrachium nipponense
TCCCAATCCCCATCTTCCCCCCCCCCCCCAAAAAAAAAAAAACGATTGAGATACTATTGTAATTCAAGTCTAATAGGAAAATAAAAAGTATCTTATTTTTACGTTTCCATTTATATTAAGTAGCCTGATTTTATATTGAAAATACATTTTTTTTTCTTTCTCTTACCTCTTCCATCTTCATCCTCCTTCTCTTCCTCCTACTCCTATTATTATTATTCATTATTATTATTATTATTAATTATTATTATTTATTTTATTAATTTTCACGGCTGAATTTTGTATGTGTAAGTATTTACATATGTATTATTATTATTATTATTATTATTATTATTATTATTATTATGATTATTATATTAAGTATTATTATTATTATTATTATTTATATTTCCGCTGAATATTTTATGTGTATGTAATTATATATGCAAGTATGCATGTATACATGCACACTATCACAGAATACGAAGTATTGGGTCCATGGCAACGCTTTCCAGCGATGATTTTTCCAAACTTTTTCCTTCGCTTTCCACTCCTGTGAATTTCGACCTGATTGCAAAAGAAATAATGCCGCTAACTTTATTTCTCAACAAATTCAGCTGCCCTGGATTTAATAAAAAAAAAGAAGAAAAAAGAAAAATAAGAATACGATTATGTATCCTACGTTTATGCATATCCAGGCTTGTCTATCTATCTGACTATTTCTCTATCTATCTTTCTATCTATCTATCTATCTTTTTTTATTTATTTGTCATTTTATCTAAATCTATCTGTGGAAAAAATTAGGCTAGTTCGCCCCAAATTTCAACATGGCATTTTTATATTTAAGATATCAAGCCGCTTAGAAGCATTGAATGCTTAGCTATATAATCTATCTATCTAACTACCTGTCTGTCTATCTGTCTATCTATATAATCTATTTATCCATTTATCTTTTGGCCTATCTATCTATCTGAGGCTAGCTTGCCTCAAATTTTTAACATGACGTTTTAACATTTAAGATATTGAGCCGCTTATAAGTACTGAATGGTTAGCTATCAGTCTATCTACCCATCTATCTATGTGTGAAGACACGTAGACTAGTTGCCACAAATTTTCAGCATGAAATTTTTATATTTTATAATATTAATATGCATATAAGTATCCAAACCGAATTATCTTATACCCTTGGTATAATTTACACCCTAAAGGTCATTCTAAGTCCTCTTGCCCTGACCAGCATTCGAACCTACGCCTTTTTGCAGCTTATGCTACTCACTGTTACCTCATCTTAGAACCTAGAAAGGCGCAGGTTCGAATCCTGGTCAAGATCGGAGGAATTATTATGTGTAATCGCCTTATGGTGTAAGTTAATGCCATGGTTTAGGAAATTCATTGGAAGTTGATTATGTAGCTTGATAACTGAAATTATAAGAAATGAATGTATGCTCTCGTGTGTGCGTATATATATATATATATATATATATATATATATATATATATATATATATATATATATATGTATGTATATATATATATTTGTAATTGCAATAGCCACAGTGCCCTCTTAACTTCTCAGATTCTTTGCTCTTTTTTGGATACGCTTGCCATACAAAGCTTATCCAAAAAAGAGCAAAGAATTTGGGAAGTTAAGAGAGCATTGTGGCTATTACAATTACATATGTATCTGGTGAAAACGACCAGTAGATTCTACATTACATATATACATTTATATATGTGTATATATATATATTATATATATATATATATATATATATACATCTCTCCTTCTCTCTCCTTCTTCTCTCTCTCTCTATATCTCCTCTTGCTCTCTCTCTCTCGTCTCTCTCTCTCTGCTCTTCTTCTCTCTCTCTCTCTCTCCTCTCTCTCTCTCTCTCTCTATATTATATATATATATATATATATATTAATATATGTATTATATACATTACATATATTATATATACATATACAATGTAAGTTTCTAAACTAAAGATTGAAACGAGTATTTGATATTTAAATAGCATGTGAGATAGATTGCATGCACCCAGTCGAGGACTTGATTTATAATTGAGATTATTTACTTTATCGTCAGTTTTATAGTTTCGTTATTTTTCCATTATAGAAGTAGCATTGGTAGGTGGCAGTAATAGCAACGATAATAGTTGTCATACTGATAATGATAATAAATAATATTACTATTTTTATTGCCGCTGGGGTAGATGTACCGGTAGCAGCTGTGGTATTAGTAGTGGTACTGGTGGTGGTGGTAGTAGTAGTAGAATTAATACAGTAACCATCATAAAGACAGGACACCTTTAGGTGTCTCCGCTTACGGTATAGAGACTAAATGAGAAAAAGTCCGTCAATTCAAAGGGAGGGGAAACCGACGGGAATATTCTCTTGGAGACTAAGCCGCCATTACTTCCCGGGAAGAAGAAGAAGAAGAGGAAGGGGACGTCGTCTGTATACAGACGGGGGAGGAATGCCCTTGGGGAAATGCGCCTGCAGGAGGAGAGACAAAAGGACGTCTTACCAAGGGCCTTCGGGGATGGAGGCCGCAATTAAGAAATGTATGGAAAGAAATGAGGGGAAGGGAGGAGGAAAAAGGTATCTTTCAGAGAGATAGGGCGGTGACGCCGGGGGCGTGCGGAAGAGATAGATGCATTCTTGACTAAAAGCGAAGCTCCCTCCGGTATCGGGAAATGGGAATACTTGGATTTGATGAGTCGCCTAGATGAATTTGTGTCGTGTTTCTTATCCTTCTGGTCTCGTAAACTTAATGTGAAGACCTGATAAGCAATTAAACCACTTGATCATTATAAAATTGCAAAGGACTTGTCAGAAAGGAGTAGGTAAAATTAATGTGAAGATCTGATAAGCAATTAAATCGCTTGATCATTATATAACTGCAAAGGACTTTTCAGTAAGTAGTAGGTCAAATTAATGTGAAGATCTGATAAGCAATTAAATCACTTGATCATTATAAAACTTTAAAGGACTTGTCAGAAAGTGGTAGGAGAGGTACAGTTATTTGATTTGATAGGCCTATGAAGACATATTTAAGCCTAGTTTATCCTTTAGGCCTATGCAGCCTCATAACAATTATGGAATAGCTTTAAAGAAGAAACAACGTTTCCTGATTTCTTGTTTCTTGAAGCATTTAGAGTGATACTTTTCCTATAAGAGGAACAATAATAATGTTATGAAAAAATTTCATTAAAGAAGGGCTAGAGATGATGGGGTGGGGGGCTGGGGTAGCCAGTTGTTAATTTCATTTTCCCCATAGAATATCTTGAGCATTTGATGTTAAGAAACTTATAAAGTTATAGAGTCTGAGATGTTTTCGTCTGATTTAATATAACTCCTGGGGCGTTAAGAAAATGATTTCACCTTTGTTACTTACCAAGATTGGACGTACATGAATAAAGTCCCATTAATGATTAGTTAAAATCAGCTTAGTTGGAGAAGTGGGCAAGTTTTAATTGGTATTTCTCCTGAAACATCAGGCAAAATGTTACATCTTTAATTAATTTTCACAATTAAAAAATTTTATTCAAAGATAAAGTTATTCACAGATAAGTCAAAAGGAGATAAAAGATGTTAATGAAGAGGTCTATTTATTTTTTGCGAATATAACCGTCCTTTCTTCAAGAGACTGGGTAGATATCTCTCCCTTCAGAGTCAAATCCTACTTTTTTTTCTGTAAGGGGAAAACTATTGTGCCGGCTTTGCCTGTTCGTCCGCACTTTTCCTGTCCGCTCTCAGATCTCAAAAACTACTGAGGCTAGAGGGCTGCAATTTGATATGTTGATCATGCACCCTCCAGTCATCAAGCATACCAAATTCCAACCCTCTAACTTCAGTAGTCTTTATCTTATTTAAGGTTAAAGTTAGCCATGGATCGTGCGTCTGACAGCGCTTCCGGGGACGTGCTACTCACCCTCACTTAAATGCATTTGGGGAGCAACTGAAGGTCCTACCAGTTGTAGCTGATAGTTTTTGTACGGCATTATATGTTATACAGAAAATTCCATTGCGCCAATGAAACTTTTTCTTCTTCTTTGCAGTTTTTTGGTTTTATTTGGACCTGGGCTAGAAAAGAAGGCGAAATTACTATGAATATTCAACATGAATACATCGACCTCATTTACCAATAATCCATACTCCCATCGGTATCAAATATCATGTTTTTGAAATTATGTAAAAAGACAGTAAAAAAAATGCATTCCCATTCTAAACTCTATCAGCCATTTCAATAGATTGAATTAAAAATCGGTAATTAGCGGGTGATACTGCTCATCCTTTGTGTATGGTTCATGTTATTAAAATTATCAATATTTTATAGCCTTTGGTTACTCGAAATGGAACATGATGAATGGGCGCCATCATAGAAAGTGGTTCACAACACCGCTCACTTTGATTGGGAACATTATTAAAACTAAAGTACTCTTTGATCCACTCTCGCTTTAATTCGTTCTGTATTATATCTCGGTCGTTTGGGACAATCAGAATGAATGATTGTGAATGGTACTTAGCGAAAATAAACAGTGCACGTACGAGCGCCCACACACTTACACACTTTATATGTATAGTATATATATATATATATATATATATATATATATATATATATATATATATATATGTGTGTGTGTGTGTGTGTGTGTGTGTGTGTGTGTGTGTGTGCGCGCACGACATATTTTTTTTATGTAACCATTCAGAAGCTTTCATTCTGTTTATCCCAAACGACCAAGACACACACACACTAACACACATACACACACACACACACGCACAGACACACACACACACATATATATATATATATATATATATATATATATATATATATCTATATATACACATATATACAAATATTGATCGCATGTATCATCAACATTCAGTAATACATTTTTTCTTCTCGTTAAACAGCATATTTTTACCAAGAAATAAAGACGAGATCGCTGCTTAAAATAAAGTCCAATTAATTCTCTTAATTGACTTCCTTAGAAATGAATAAAAAAGGTTCTAGTTACGAGTAAAACTCAAAAATAAGCGTCGAAGTAACAGCTACACATTTCAAATAATGCGTCATAATAGCTTAGATAAATTCCAGTAACTTGACTCATCGCCTTAAGGTTTTTAGAGTAACATTTTGTCAAATTTATCCGTTGCTTAATATTAGAAAATAGGCAAAACGGAGGTTTGGGTGAAATATAATGAAAAAAAGGAAATGAAATCCATTAAAATAAACTACACTTAATTAGTAGACAAACAACCGGAATATAAAGGTACAAAAGAAGATAGCACCCGTTTACTAAATAAATACATTTTATTAGTTAACAAACAAAAGATGTATAAAAATGCAAAAAAATAAGACCCTTTTACAAAAGATTAACTACGCTTTATTAATAAACAAACGACCGAAATATATGATATAAAAAATAACACCTGTTTACAAAAGAAAGTCTACGCTTTATTAATAAACAAACAACCGAAATATAATGAATCAAAAGAAGATAAAACCTGTTTACTAAAGAAAAACTGCGTTTTATCGGTTAACACAACCGGCATATAATGAATCAAAAGAAAATGACACCCGTTTACAAAAGAAAAATCACATTTTATTACTAAACAAACGACGTTCCAACCCGTAAACGAGTCTTCCCCCACCCCTCTCCCCAAAAGCCCCTGGTCCCTAGAACACACCCAGACACGTTTACACGAAACTCGGCCTTCATGCAACCGCAGTCTCTTCTGTTGTCTGACTTTAATGACAATTTATTGAACACGATGAGAGGATTTCTTCTAATAATCATCGGAAGAAGGGTTCAAAGCGGACGCCTTTCATACCCTATTCTAATTTCTATGTTATCTTCTCGGTGTATCAAACACTCCTCTCTCTCTCTCTCTCTCTCTCTCTCTCTCTCTCTCTTTTAGTCAGGTGTTTTCATTACCTTATGCAGCTGCAGTTTCATTTCCCTCGTCGTGCACTTGACCGTAT
The DNA here is from genome assembly GCF_015104395.2 of Macrobrachium nipponense. Classification (NCBI taxonomy): domain Eukaryota; kingdom Metazoa; phylum Arthropoda; class Malacostraca; order Decapoda; family Palaemonidae; genus Macrobrachium; species Macrobrachium nipponense. Next base: position 54,077,210 of record NC_061089.1, read on the forward strand.
ATGTATATATATATATATATATATATATATATATATGTGTGTGTGTGTGTGTGTGTGTGTGTGTGTGTGTGTGGGTGTTAACACATATCTATGTATGCTTAAAAAATCACAGTAGATGCACGTGACTTCATAAATAAGCGAATACCACGGGAAAATGATAGTCAGAAATCCAAGCGCTTTCGTCTTTATTCAGACATCGTCAAGGAGCTACTGACGATGTCTGAATAAAGACGAAAGCGCTTGGATTTCTGACTATCATTTTCCCGTGGTATTCGCTTAATTATATCTATGTATGTAAAATGTATGTATGTAAGTATGTATGTTCCAGCATCACTAGCACCAAAGGGCAAAATGAGGGTGGGGGAGGGAACAGCTTCCCTGAAATGGGGCTGGTTCTGCATGTAGGCTTGGTAACTACATAAACTATACAAATTTATCATATATAATCTATACAAATTTATCACGCCTCATTTCGGTATACATATGACTTGCTCTCTGGAAAAGAATACTGTAGGGGGTGGGGGAGAGGGCATAAAAACATCACTGGTACCAAAGGGTATGGGGTTGGGAAGGGGGTGATGTGTAAATAAACCGAACACAACAGATACTAATGGCTAATCCATAGTTTTTGAGGTCGCTAAAATGGTGAAACTCCCGATGCCATGAAAGTCCAAGTTCAGAACTGATAGGAAGGGATGGTGAGAAGGGGTGAAATATAAAGAGTCAAATATACTGGGCAATGTAATTGAGGGAACTATCTTAATATGAAAGGAAACGAGTGAGAGAGGGAGAGAAAGAGAGGGTGAGAGGGAGAGGAAGTGAGAGAGAGAGTATAGGGGATGTTAGGGAGGAGAGAGAGAGTAGAGAGGGGAGTTAGGGTTGAGAGAGAGAGAGAGAGAGAGAGAGAGAGAGAGAGGGAGTTTTTATTGGTTGTCATTCAGAGTTTTCTGGGGCAGCGCCGGGTTGGTCAGCTAATGTATACACACACACACACATATATATATACATATACATATATTTATATATATATATATATATATATATATATATATATATACATACATATATATATATATATATATATATATATATATATATATATATGTATATATATATATATGTATGTATGTATGTATATTTATATACGTACTAAATAATTAGGATTAAGCCCATTAAACGATAAATGAAATTTTAATCGCGTACTCTATGTATGAATATAACAGCTGAAAATGCAATTATGCTATGTTAAAAAGTTACCTAAAAGAACAAACTAATCACACTAGGAAACGGCAAACGTTAGGCATCAATAAGCGAGCGAAAACCGCTTCGCACGACGTCGAAAGAAGCATGAACGCGGCTCCAAATTATGAGCGAGAGAATGAAAATTGAAAGAAAAGTCTCATGTTCTCGATCGAGCTCGAATCACAAATGATAATGACCTCCTTTCTTTACCAGAAAGAGAAAGAGGAGCAGGAGGAGGAAAGCAGCAACTTCTGTCAAAAGGCGCTTGGAACCTAATC
>NC_061089.1:54083729-54098729 GCF_015104395.2 Macrobrachium nipponense
CGGAAGTCTCAAATTTACCTCTATTTCTGTGTACCTGAAGATCTAAAAATGACAACATATTATCCTGTTCTGTCTCACAAGTAAAAGAAATATTAGGATGACGAGAATTAAAATATTCAAAAAATAAATCCACGTGTGAACGTTCCCTAAACACAAGGAAAGTGTCATCCACGTACCTACGATAATACAAGGGTTTGAAAGCAACAGGGCATTCAGACATCCAAATCTTTTCACAATAACCCATGAAACAATCTGCATATACAGGTCCAAGGGAATTTCCCATAGCAACTCCATCTATTTGATTATATAATTTACCATCAAAAGTAAAAATGCCATCAGTTGTAGCCAATTGTAATAACTTTCGCAAATCTATTTTACTAAGTCCAAAAGTTGTTATGTGGTTTTCACATATATTATTAAGAATAATGTCAGTTGTTTCTTTTAATGGGATATTTGTGAAAAGAGAGGTTTAGGGAACGTTCACACGTGGATTTATTTTTTGAATATTTTAATTCTCATCATCCTAATATTTCTTTTACTTGTGAGACAGAACAGGATAATATGTTGTCATTTTTAGATGTTCAGGTACACAGAAATAGAGGTAAATTTGAGACTTCCGTTTATAGGAAAAGTACTTTTACTGGCTTGGGATTGAATTATCTTAGTTTTTCACCAAAGTTGTTTAAACTTAATTCAATACGTACTATGATGAATAGAGCTTACAATGTCTGTTGTGATTTTAATTTATTTCATCAAGACATGGTCTTCCTCCAGAATTATTTTTCCGAAAATTCTTATCCCGTATTTGTCTTTTACAAAGTTTCTGAAAAATTTTTCTACATGAGAAAATTTTGTCCCAGACCGGTGTACAGTACTGCTAGTAAAGATGTAAAGTATATTAAATTGCCTTTCCTTGGTCATAGTAGCTACTTGGTACGAAAAAAGTTACAAGAAATACTTAAGCATAGTTTTCCTCAAGTTAGTTTCAGATTTGTTTTTACTAACCCCTGTTTACTGTAGGATCACTTTTGAGGGAGAAGCCTGCTCTTCCTGTGGACCTTAATTCGAGTGTCGTTTACTTGTTTACCTGTTCGCAGTGTGGTCTGCGATACGTGGGATCCAGTTCCCGCTGGCTTAGACACAGAATTTTGGAACACAGAGGTCTTTCCGTTAGAACTAGGTTTCCTCTTTCTAAACCACCATTTTCTGCCATAAGGGATCACAGTTTAGCACAGGACCATCCTTTCACTCACCTAGATTTTAGAGTACTGTCTTTTTGCTCAAATAGACTGGACCTTTTAATTTCAGAGTCGCTGTTTATTAAGAAAATGAAACCGGAATTGAACAACAACTCGTCCGGTATTCAACTAGCTATCATATAGTTTCATAGTAGGTACACAAAGTGGGTCGTTAGCCATTTTTATTTTTGAGTGTAGTTTGTTTACCTTTCATATTATTTTTATTTTTATTTCTGTTTTTGTATGATTTGCGCTTTGTTTTAGTTTTTTCGTAATTTTTTAATTTTTAGTTTGTATGTGATGTTCGTTTTATTTTATGTTTTTACTGAAGCTTTTAATCAGACAATTAATTTTAATGTAATTTTTAGTGATTTCTCATCCTTTGTCATTTTTTCAGCCTGAAGATGAGGTTTTAAACCTCGAAAGCTCGTAATATTAAAGAATGTTCTTCCTAGTCTTGGCACTATTATTCATCATCAAGCTAAGATTTCCAAGTAGCCGCCCAATTCCAATTACTGAGACTATATATATACTATATATATATATATATATATATATATATATATTATATATATATATATAATATATATATACATACATTACTTCATTTTCTTTTTTCTTTCATCCTGTTTTCGCTAAATTTTTCCTTTCACCTGGGAAAATGCTTACTGATATTGAAATAGTGTAAAGGACTTTTATACAAGGTTCTATTTTAGTTGTCTTTTCAAAGAAATCTGCAATAGATGATCTAAATAGAGCCTTTCTAATCTTTATAATATGGCAAAAGTACAGAAACCAGTAATAAGTATGTATGGTAAATAATCAATATATATATATATATATATATATATATATATATATAATATATATATAATATATATATATATAATATAATAATTAATATATATATATTATATTGATTATATACTATACATACTTATTACTGGTTTCTGTACTTTTGCCATGTTATAAAAGATTAGAAAGACTCTATTTAGATCATCTATTGAAGATTTCTTTGAAAAGACAACTAAAATGAACCTTGTATAAAAGTCCTTTACACTATTTCAATATCAGTAAACATTGCCCAGGTATATATATATATATATAATATATATATATATATATATATATATATATATATATATACATATATATATATATATATATAATATATATATATATTATAAAATGTTTAGATTTTTTCTTATTGGGAACTCCTTTTGAATTTATTTATTTTTTTTAAGTTTAATATTTATTTCTATTACGGCGTCGACAACCTAGATGTTATGACGCCAGTTTTAGCAACCCTAAATGAATCATTACAGAAACCCAGTCATCGAATGACAGTCTCCGTTTACATGAACCAGGGTAACCTGTTTCGAAACGCGGCGTGCTATATCCTTAGAGTTTCTCCAGTCCCAAATTTGCCCCTTGTCGAGAGAGTTAAGTTATCGATCTTCCGGAGAAAATAAGGCTATTATGAACGCTGAATCACAGGTCGTTTAAGGGTAATGCAAAGCAGTCGCTAACAATAGATCCGAGACAGATAAATATCAGTAACGGCGCCATTAGCGCGGAATTATCCCTCCTTTTCGTGAAAATTGCATGCAGTGCCTTCATTGTCGTTTCGTGTCAAAATGTTATGAATGCATAGCTTCGTCGTATCTTTGTTTTTTTCCAAACTGATGAATATAGTCTGGACTTGTTAAAAGTGTTGTTATTACATGTAATGGCCTTGATCGTGTTTGACTCCACGAGGAAATGCTGTGGTAAAGGAACGTTTCCATTGGCTTGCTTTATTTTCTTCTCTCCTTTTTTTTTACTAGGAGGAGTGGTGGGAGAGGGGGGGGGGGGGGGAGAAAGGCCCTTTGTCGTGGACGCTGTCTCGTCCTCTGCGGGACAATCCATCAAGCATAACCTGTCATGATTAACCTTTAAGTTGATGTTCCTGTCATTATTCCCGAAGGCTGTTATTATTTTCGAATTCGTCTTTTACTTTGGAAAAAAAAGAGGAAAACCTTCCTCCCGAATATACTGCTCAACTTAGCATGCACTGACATGTCGGGGTGGGTTGAGGGGAAGGGGGAGAGGGGGACCTATTCCCCGTAGAGTTTATATTACAATAAACTGCGACTCGCATACTTCAGATTCATATGGATCCTTCAAAGGAGAATAATGTGGAGGGAACTTTTCCTTGAATTGATTACAGGGAAGTTGCGGAGTCTCTCTCTCTCTCTCTCTCTCTCTCTCTCTCTCTCTCTCTCTCTCTCTCTCCACGCTAACAATCAGTAAATATCAGTTCTGGAAATATCTAAAATTATGAAAAATTCTTTCCTAGTTGTGTAGGCGTAATAGGTGAACTTACAACGACTGTACAATTATTTAGAAGTGGGGTATACATATTTATGTATTTATGTAGTCATTTATCAATAAACTACATTTGAGAACAAGCCGTCCCTGTTCTCTAGAAATAAGGCATAGAACTTGTATTAATTATCGGACTGGACGTTACAGCTTGCACTACATGTTGACGCAAAATTTTCTGAGTGGACAATTACAGACATTATATACATACATACATGTAAATAAAGACAAAATCCACGAAGGAAAGTGAAACAATGGAGTACTGCTGCGAGGCCTTTCGATTTCTCGTCGTTTACTAAGCATTCTGCTTAGTAAAGGACGAGTAGTCGAAAGGTCTCGGAGGGGTACTCCATTGTTTCACTTTCCTTCGTGGATTTTCTCTTTATTTATACATTCATCATGTTCCATATATTCGTGATTTAGTTTAACATACATACATAAATGTATACACTCATATATATGCAGACACACACACACACACACCACACACACACACATATATATATATATATATATATATATATATATATATATATATATATTATAATATATATATCTTACATACATAAATGTGCGTAAGCATGTATGTGTCAGCATACACGTGCAAGAAACACTGCAAAGAACGGAACCCTAATGACCACAAGAGAGAGAGAAACCGCAGATTTCAAGACAATGGCAGGAAATCACAGGGTGCTTCGACTAAATAAAATGTCGAGATTTCTCTCATTCGAAGAGAACAGACGAGAGCATCAATTAAGCCATTATCATCCTCCTGTTTTTGGGAGGATGACTCACATGAATCATGTTGTTTAGGCTGATTTAATCTCTCGCTCTATCTCTTTCTCTTTCTCTCTCCTTGTTTGTCTTTTTCTGCTTGTGTCAGTTCTTCTCACTATCTCTCTTGGTCTGTCTGTTTCTCTGCTGTATTTTCAAAAGACTGGTTCGAAATTCGGCAGACTTGATTTAGTCTTATTTAAAGAATTAAACCTTATTTATAGAAGCATGCATGTTGACGTATTTTTCTACCAGGTGGGTTGATCATTATTTGTAAATAGTTTTAAATTGCTTTGACTAATTCACCAACCCATTTTCACTCTATTCTCTCTCCTTGATCAAGCCATTTTAGTCACTCTGATTCACCTTGTCCGTAATTCTAGCATTATTACCATTAAAGAAAACTCATAATCACATGTGTCAATGAAATGGAAAAGTAAATCTACTACAGTGAGCTTGTTTGATTTTTTAGAAATAAAAGCCAAAATCTAACTAGTATACTACTATGGATTTACTTCCCATTATTACCATTTATATTTATATCCACATTTATATCCACCCTTCGCGTTATCGCACTTTTTCTTGCGCCACATATACTAAGCAAACGATTATTCATCTCAACAACTCCAAAGTTTTTGCAACGAATCGCATTCAACACTGACACCTCAGTCCCATAAAGTATGTACATGGTGTGTGTTTATATGTCAGTTATGCTTTACGATTTACTCGTAATATGTGAGCTTTCGAAAACTTCTTCTCGTATATATTGCAATGCCAACGGTCCAAGTTATCGTTAAGAAATATATATATTCGTTAATCATAAGCAATTGCTGGACAATCTCGCTCATATTTTCCTCTCCAAAACAATATTTACTCATGGAAATTCCAGGCATTTCCCACAGTCTTCTTCTAGCGAAATATTCTAACTTATCAGAAATCAGACGGGTAATGACAAGGCATTCGCCCTCGTAAACCTCTGCCTTTGATCGTCCTGGAAAGCTCAAAACTTAGCCATCTGAATCGAGCTCTAAATGAAATCGTTCTAGCCTTCCCTCGCGTGTCCCGTCGCCGTTCTGAAATCGCCTTGTTTATGTTGGGATTTTAAGTGAGACTTTTACTTAGAGTGACGAACGACTGCTTGGCAAATAGCACGTTTGTAGAATCTATTCATTCCTTTCTTCCTCATCCTCCTCCTCCTCCTCCTCCCCTTTTCCTCCCCCTCCTCCCTGTCAAACGGCGACTCGATGGCTGGGCGTGGACGCCGTAAATAAAAGTTCTCAACATTTCTCTTAACTATATGGCCTGAGGTAACCTTCCATTGTTGTTGATCGTGTGATCTGGGTATCGTAAATCCTTCACCAATGAAATACGCTGTTGACATATCGAAGAGGAAATTAAAGTCTGGAGTATTATTTTTTTATCGGTCCACAATTTACGCTCAAGTTATCGTTACTGATTCTTTGAATTAATACGAAAAAATATGTTAACCGCGTTTTTACATTTCACTAAAACTTAGTATCGAATAAAAAAGAGTAAAATGTAATACTATGTCATTTTCCTTCAGTGTGTTTAGCTCTTGAGTGCAAATAACATACTAAGGCAAAGTTATCATCAGTAAAACATATTAATTTGCCTCCAAATGGAAATACAAATCATTATTCAACGTATATTCCAATTTTTTAAATTCTACCCTTAAATAGAATTAACATGTGATTTTACTATTGTCAAATAAATTATCTATTGTTATAACAATAAAAAAAAACGAGCAAATGATTTAAATTAAAAATTAAACTTCTGATCATTTTCAATTGTATCTGCTGATGTTTCGTAATTGTCCAAAACTATGAGTTACAAAATCTATTTTGACAATGTGAAGATTGTATATGTATAGTATACTATAATTTATAGAATTAAATAATCTTTATATATACATATATACGTACATAAATATATAAATATTCACACACACACACACACACACACACACATACGCACGCACACACACACACACACACACACACACACACACACACATATATATATATATATATATATATATATATATATATATATATATATATATATATAGTATTATGAATGAATGCATTTATAGATTTTTATATACAAAATCAATTATATATTTATCCATACATATATACGTACATACATACATACGTATATATATATATATATATATATATATCTATATATATATATATATATATAGGTATGCGAATGCTTTCATCAATATGTATATATATTCAATTATATATTTATACATCATATAGTATATATGTATGCGCTTTTTGCGTATTATTTTTGTTTCTTGTATCGTTGGAAACTCTAAGCTTTTACTTGTCATTATTTCCCATTTTATAATGAGACTGAAGCTGTTTTCCCTCGATTTTGCTCATCCCCCTTTTAGCTTTTAAGTGGATATACCGCTGCCCTGGTGGATGATAACTAGCATGTGATTAGTGGCTAATGAAGTGTATTATTATTAAAAAATATAGGTGTTCGCCCTAAAAAAATTTTATATGATAAGTATTTTTTCTCCCAGGTTTATATTTCTTCTCCTGTAAGGAGCGCCTTGCATTATGAACTTTGTTGGTGATTAAGATTACGACAATTTTTACAATTGTGTTCGTTTCTCATGAAGGAATTTATTTGCGATTAAACTTCTTTCGATGTGATTATTCTCGTCGTGATTTAGAGAATATACTTGACAAGGAACTTATTCTCAATATATTTTAATTGTTAGTACCTATAATAATAGACCACTTAAAGTAGAACGTGTTGCAAGCATGAAGATAAAGTTCCCGCGTAGTCTGGTCCGTATCTGAACCAGACATTAAAAATATTTGATAATTTCATTGAAATTATAATTGTTAAAGAGACTTTAAGTTATAACTTAAATGAGATAAAATCATTCGATATATGATAAATCTGAGATTAACATTACCTTTCTGGATATAATACTATTTGGAATGCAACTATGGCAATGTGAACTAAAAATGGAATATCACAAAAAAATAATAATCAATGAATAAAATGAAAAAAAAAATAGGAAATAGAATAGAGAAAAAAGAAGGAAGATAATGCTAGACGGGATGGCGTTACCAAATCACGGAAAGCGAGAACCTATTGACAGCGATTCCGCAAAGATCCTCCTGAGCTCCATCACGAGATTGCAGGAGGAAGGCAGGTTAGTCTTCCTCGCCACCGCTTGACACGATACCTGCGAGTCGGGGATTTGAACTCTTTGAAATCCTCCGGTCCAATTTCTCCCCAATTTCGCTGGAGTGGTTGCGGTTCCTCTCGATGCCTTCTTCTTCTTCCTCTTCTTCTTCTTCTTCCCTATCGTGGGGAGGATCATAGGAAAGGTTATTGTCCCCCGATCCCATTCCGAACCTCCTTTTTGGTATTTCGGAAAGCTGGTGCGGCGATGTCGTTGATGTCTGAGCCCGAGTCCTCAAGGAGAAGATTGGAGCCTAGATTCCTTAGTCAGGGTTGGAGCTAAAGTTGTTGTCGAAGTATAGCCAGAGTTGCAGCAAAAAAAAAAAAAAAAAAAAAAAAAAAAAAAAAAAAAATCTAGCCAAGATTTTAGACTAGATTGCTCATAGAAATGTCAAAAGACTTGGAAGTGTTTTAGCCGAAGTTTTGTGCAAGATTATGAAAAAAATTGCGGACAAAACTCTAGCCAAGATTTTACACAAGATTCCTGCTAAAATTATTAGAAGATTTGCCCGTATTTTAGCGAAAGTTGTATGCAAGATATTGACAAATGTTGCAGCCAAAAGTCTACCCAAGATTTTAAATAAGATTTTCTGCTATTGTAGAAAGCCAATCGAGTATTTTCGCCAAGGTTGTATGCAAGATAATGACAAAAATTACGGGAAAAATGTAGCAAAGATTTTAGACAAGATTGTTGCTGGAATTGTAGAAAGCCTAGCCAGTATTTCAGCCAAAGTTGTATGCACGATTATAACAAATATTGCAGCCCAAAACTCTAGTTAACAAACAAACAAACAAAGACTTTAGACAAGAATGTTGCTAAAACTGTGAAAAGACAGACATTTAGCCGAAATTGTGTACATGGTTTTAATCGAAATTATAGCCGAAACTGTAGCCAAGTTTTTCAGACAAGATTGTTGCTGGATTTGTAAACAGGCTAATCAGAAATTTAGCCAGAATTGTATGCATGATTATAATCAGCATTATAGCCTAAGCTCTAGCCAAGATTTTAGACAAGATTGTTGTGAAGATTATAAAAAGACTAGTCATTATTTTACTAAGGTTGAATGCAAGATTAGGCAAAGTGTTATACAAGATTGTTGCTAAAATTGAAGAAAGATTAGCCAGTATTTTAGCCAGAGTTGTATGCTAGATATGACAGAAATTACAGACCGAAATTCTAGCCAAGATCTTAGACAAGGTTGTTATTAAGACTGTAGAAAGACTAGTCCGAAATGTAGCCAAAATTATACGTATGCTTATAGTCATTATAGTCAGAGTCGTAGCTGAAACTTTAGCTAAGATTCTAGACGAGATTGTTGCTGGAATTGTAGAAAGATTAGCTAGAAATTTAGGCAAAATTATATGTAAAATTATAATAAAAATTGTAGCCAAAACTCTATTGAAGAACATTGATAATATTTTTGCAAGAATTATTGAAAGTCTAGCCAGGATTTTAGCCAAAATTGTATACAAGGTTTTAAGCAGAATTGCAACCACGAGAGCAGCTAATTATAGACAAAATTTTGGCTATAGTTCTTTCATCAGATTTACAAGCACAGCCGAAATCTGTAGTTTTTATCATAAAATCCAGGTATATGCAATATAATACATGATATAAAAAACCATATGTAAAATATTTGAGATATGCTTTGTGAACATAATGACTTTCTATTAATGTTTCAATCTAATCTTGGGATACTCCTAAGTCTAAGTGCAATTATTTTTAGAAACATTATCAAATATAATTTTTTAATCAGCCATGGTTTATATCTTCTTTCAAGTACGTGCACTACTTGAGTATTGTGAAACATATTCGAGTATGTGGCTTGGAGAATTTCTTAGTAAGTATGAATAAAACTTCGAGCAATTATCCGGAGATAAATTTTTTTATAAGAGTAATTATATTAGTTATTAGGCAATAAATATAGCAGTGAGCAGTCATCAAGCAAAACCACCAAGATATCAGTTGTCAGATAATAGAATTTAAGAAAATATAGAATTCAGACTTGCATGAGGCTTAGGGAAATGAATTTATATTTCAACTACCCAGATATCAGTTGTCAAGTAACAGCTTTTAAATAAAATACAGAAGAAAGATTTGTATAAGGTTTAGGAAAATAAATATAATGTATATTTTGCCAGTCGTCATCATATCAGCAACCAGGAAAAAGGAAGTCCTGTCAACAAAAAATATGGATAAAACGGCTCCTGATGATTGCCGAAATATGGAATTTCACGATTCCAAAGAAGTCAGTTTCTCGAATAAGTAGGATTTCTGCGCTTTCATATCCTTTGGCGATCTTACATTTTGTTTACCTTCCTTCTGCCCGGTGGTGATCCTTTGGGAAACTGCGAAATTCCATTCATATATTCATAAAGATTGGTTCAGTTCCCTCGACCAATAAAAGAATGGAGAAAATTTTTGGTAGTTTCCTGAATAAGAATATAAGAATGTGGTGTCAGGATCTCAGACGATTTCAGGTTTTCACATTTTACAAGAATGTGAAAAACGTGTATTTATTACTCCCGCATAATATATTATATATAATTTATGTCTATATATTTACGTATTTTGAGAGAGAGAGAGAGAGAGAGAAGAGAGAGAGAGAGAGAGAGAGAGAGAGAGAGAGAAAGAAGAGAGGAGAGAGAGACAGGGAAGAGAGAAGAGAGAGAGAGGTATGCATGCAGACACACACACATTATATATATATGTGTGTGTGTATGTTACAGGGAATATGTAAAATCCAGGGATTTCACGAAATCCCTAGGGCATATGTGAAACAACCAATTAGCTTAGGAACATTTGATCCCAGAGGGCTAGTACTAAACACGGTGAGACAGCGATTCATCGACACTGTTTTGCCGTGTTTAGTACTAGCATCAGGAGGATCAAATGCACTTAAAGACATTTGATCCTCCCACGAGCTAGTCCTAAACACAGATGCCCTGTGGAAGGGGTGTAAAAATATTACCAACCTAGAACCTGCGGGTCGTAAAAGGACAGCTGCTGACTTGCAGTCTTCCTTTTGAGTAAAAGGCTAGGCCCACCGCCAATAACTGTGGAAACTGCTGCCTTGCAGGTGGACTTTTTAGTCAAAGGCGATGAACACCGCCAGTAACTGCGGTAGATGACAGCAAGGGCATGCGATCGTAAAACCCCTTTGCCAAACGATAAACCATGCCTGATGTTTTAAGGCGTATTAAGCAACTGAACCCTTAATGTAGGGATAACGGTGGGAAAGAAGAGCTAGTACTAAGCACGGCGAAATACATTTGAATCCTTAGGGGCTAGTACTAAACACAGCGAGATACATTTGACTCTCCAGGGGCTAGTACTAAACACGGCGAAACAGTGTAGATGAATCTCTGTTTCACCGTGTTTAGTACTAGCACTCGGGGTTCATCCTAAGCGAATTGATCATTTCAAATATTCCCTAGGTATTTTGTGAAATCCCTGAATTCACATACTCCCTGTCAAACACACACACACACACACACGCACACACACACACACACACATATATATATATATATATATTATTATAGTTGGTTATATATATATATATATATATATATATATATATATATAATATATATAAAGAGAGAGAGAGAGAGAGAGAGAGAGAGGAGAGAGAGAGAGAGAGAGAGAGAGAGAGTGCAATGTTCCATCGCACTAAATATCTGTTACCTTGCAAATAACTATCTATATGTATCACCCATTTCCCTGATATTTCAATCCAATGCCCTATTTATTCACCACATTGAATCCGTCGCTGTATCAGCCAGCAAAAGAAAAATGGTAAGAGATTAAACCGAAATCTCCTCTTGACTTGGATCTGTTGTGTTAATCTTCTTCTTCCTTAATGTCCCAGGTCGCCAAGTAGTCAGCCGTGGTTATCTCCACTCGAATCTCCGTAATGGCCTCCAATAAATTGGAACTCCAGGACAAACTCTCTCTCTCTCTCTCTCTCTCTCTCTCCTCTCTTCTCTCTCTCTCTCTCTCTCTCTCTTCTTCTTCTATTTCTTCTTCTTCTTTTGAATCTTTTATTATAAGACTCATCCAGGTGTTCATGTTAATACTTTCTGAATAGGTTGGTAACGCTTTGTCTTATTCCGATTAATATAATAAAAATAATGATGATAATAGACTCAGGTTGGCAAGTGGTAATGAACTGCTCTAGTAATTATCACATATCTCAAACTAGAAAGTACAGAGGAACATGATATAATTGATATTGCAATTCCGACGCAGTTGCAAAATTACCTTCATTTTATTTGACAAGCACTTGAATGATAATGATAATAATAAGAGAGGGCTGTAGCATATAAAACTAAAATTTCACTTACTTTTATACTCATAGATGATTGTCTGTGCGCCGTCGAAACGTAACAGGAAATAAACCTAAAACAACTGGAAGCTTTCTATGTCCTGGGAAACCTGATATACCGCCTACATGCTGATGATAAAACTCTATAATAATAAGAATAGAGAACACTCTATATGAATTAAATGCCGTTGAAACAGCTATAATAATAATAATAATAATAGTAATAATAATAGTAATACTTTTGATTGTGCTTATCTTAATAGCATTACCAGCAGACATCATTCGTAGAATAGTATTTTTTCCGTTGGAGTTTTAGTAATTCAAACATTTTCATATGAATGTGTTGACGCTGCTAGGAAGTATATACCTGATTATATTTCCTTGATGTACTTTCCATACTTATATCAAAGTCGCTTTATTTGGTATGTGAATATTTAATGTATGATAACATCTATGTGATTTGTGAATATTTAATGTAAGCAAACATTCTGGAGCCTACATTTCAGTCATAGGCAGTCCCGTCGTTCGGGATAAATATTCCAAGTAAACTTGATATCGGCCTAAACAAATACAACACGGTTTTAATAGTTATATATTATTAACGACTGTATCTAGAATTGATATTTCCATTATGATTTCTTCCCAGTGCATTTTATTTTCCGTACGGTTTGTGATTGATGAACATATTTATATACGTTTCTCATTCTCTGTTATTTCAATATAATCGTTAACACTAAAAAAAAAAATCGATTTAAACAGTTTTGATTGTAAATTATTTGAATAACTGAAGAAAACCAATCATCCCAAAATGAGGTAAATTTGAATGATAAATATGACGGAACAATGTCAGTGATTTTTTTATACGTACACTGTACAAACTTTCATTATGCAATTGGAATATGGGTGTTGAATGTGAAAGAAAGTTTGAAAAGTTGAAACTGTTGATAAATGTGGAAGGGTGAAAGTGTAGAGTACAGTAGTGGTAAAAAATGTGGGTTAGAGTTTTGAGTTGGTTTGGTCACATGGAGAGATTGGAGGCTAGGCAAGTGAAAAGAGTGTCTCACCCTAAATTTAGGAGGGAGAAGTCGAGGAAGACTTAGAAAATGCTGGAAAGGTGTGAAAGAGGATTTAGAAGGAAGTGTCCTAATATTAAGGTAGCACGGAAGTTCGTGCAAATGTAGTTGAATTCTGCTGAATGTGTAAAGGAGTTCGATGTGCTCCTGATGAGCTTTCCGTGTGGGTGTATGAGGTGCTTAATGCTTTGGAAGTTTTCTTTGCAAGGGTTCATCTGTAAGTGAAAAATTAAAGTGTGAATGTGGCAGTGGCCGCCCAGTTGTTTCTTTGGAACCACCCCTTTAATTGGGAAAAACTCTCTATCACGAGAGTACATACAATGTTCTAAGCTCTAAGGGGTCCACACAATAATACAAATGTTAAAAGTTCGTGTATAATCTATAAACACTTTCTAAACAGTTTTTATAAACTATACACGAACTTTTAACATTTTTATTGCTGTGGACCCCTTAGAACAAGCACCTTAATGCTGAAAATAAATGAATAAGTATATATATATATATATATATATATATATATATATATATATATATATACGAATATATATATATATATATATAAATACGACTATATATATATATATATATATATATATATATATATATATATATATATATACGAATATATGTGTGTGTATATATCATATATATAAACAGATAGATAGATAGATAAACGGCATACAGTAGCAATGTGACCCACCAAGGCATTACACAACAGTAACCAAGAAGCAAAGGTGGAGGGAGGCTGACCTCAGCACATCAGCAGGAGCAGCAGCTGCAGAGACCGAGAGGCCGCGAACGCATGAAAACCTCATAGAACACGGAGACCCGCCGAAGCATTATTTTAGAATTAGGTTGAATCATGAAAGGCTATTAGGCGGAGCGATTGTCGCGTCAGGAGCCGACATGGAAATGCAATTACAAAACACGTGAGACCCCAGAAGCTGGTGCTCGGAGCTCTCCCTAATTAAAGGCATATTAGGATATAAACCGATAACACGGGTAAGGAGACCGCGGAGCAAATGGCGTTTTGTCTTTGCGTGCGTCCGAATAATCCTTTATTTTTTGTTTTGTTTTTTTTATTTTTATGTTTTTATTGTCTGCGTTCATTGTTTTATTTATTGGTGAGCGCTGTGAAGGTCATGCTACTTTAGTTTTGCTTTTTCCTTGTTTCATTGGTGGCGGTTTTATATGAGTCTTTATTATTGGGTGCTAAAATTATTATCTCTCTCTCTCTCTCTCTCTCTCTCTCTCTCTCTCTCTCTCGCTTTAATTCCTCTAAAGGAAAGCTTTTTTTTCTCTCATTTTGCTGTTCAAAACTCCTGCTCGAAAAAAGATCGTTAAATCTACGCCTATGTCTCTATTACTTAGTATGTTACTCTTTTATTGTTAGTTGTTTTCTCTCTCTCTCTCTCTCTCTCTCTCTCTCTCACTCACTGAGGGAAGAGGCCATGAGTTTTCTACTACATATATTCTTCTTAGTCAAACTGGGCTGGCTGGGCTCCTATCTCTCTTTCTCTCTCTCTCATCTCTCTCTCTCTCTCTCTGATCCACTGCTATTACTTCACAGGTCCTTTCGCCTTCCAGGAAAATTCCGACTCATCTCACTTTTTAGAAGTTATCGACTCCTGTTGGGACTTGGTCTTTATTACCTTTGGTGACGGAGTCGTCAGGCTAAGCCCAGAGGTCCCCTCTCCAATAGGAAGAGGAAGGCTTGGGGGTAGGAGAATGGTTGCGGGGGGGGGGGGGGGTGGGGCGGAAGTGTGTAGGTAGATGGAAGGTATGGGGTGGTGTGTGGTGGGTGGGGTATGCGGTAAGATACTCGAATTACTATTTTTAACATCACGTTTTACGTGTAAATCCGTGGTATAGCGTAGTTGCTACAAGCGCTTACTTGTGGTAAGTCATTGAAAACATTCTTTGTTTTGATGTCCCGCGGTTTAACTTAGGGATAGAATGTGAGTGTATGTATGTATGTATGTATGT
>NC_061089.1:54108729-54111229 GCF_015104395.2 Macrobrachium nipponense
CCATGGCAACAGCCTCAATCCATATAAGTTAAAAGTTAAAAGTAAAAGTAAAAGTTAAAAGTTATAAGTTAGTTATAAAAAAGTTAGTTAAAATTGAAAAGACCTCCACAGTCATATTAAAAGTACAGGACTTCACTAAAATCAAAACACCTACCTATACAAAAGAAAGAGTACTGACACAAATATAGGTATACAGTGAGGAGCCCCAGGCTGCCCACTTGGCTATGAACAATTTTACAGAGGACTGGGTTATTTAACGCGGTACAGTATAGATAGATTCTAAAATGTAGGTTGTTGTTGTCCGCAGGTGGCCCAGATAGAAAAATCCTTGCTGTCATATATGTTTTACATGTTTTTGGTGATCCGTATATTGGATTGTTCGGATTTAATACCTATACCTGTTTATGGCTTATGCCTTCTGTGGGAATCAATTCAACCTTCAACAGCCTCCTCGTTGCATCCCACGTATGTCCCCGTGATCACATCGGGCAGTATATTTATACGACACGGACGAAAGCGAAGGACGGATCGGTCTTTGATCTAAACAGCGACCAATGGTTAAGGGATGGGATAATCAAGGTCCACAGCCGGAAACACTTTTGAATAGTGGATGTGCATGTTCTCCTAAAGGATCTTATGCAAGAAAGGGAACTTGCATCTTTAGTCTTCGATACAGTATACCCGGTGTTTGCACACCATTTTCTCTGTCAGCAGTAGAGATCTGAGGTCGTGAGGAAAAACAATTATTATATCACCAGAAAGATATCGTCCGTGAAAGCTTATCCAGTGTGAGTGGATAGCTCTATGGAGGGGGTTATAGAGTCCGTTTATTAAAGAAACCCGAACTATAAAAAATTCTTCCCACCAGGAAATGTGTTTTTTCTATTACCAAACCTGTGTAGCTGAGTCATCTCTGGAAACAAAATAAATCAAGGAAGGGAAGCCTGTTATTACCTCTTTCTCCATAGTTAACAATTATGTTTGGATGTTGTCGGTGACGAACTCCAAGAAAGGATCTGCAAGGCCATTTTTCATAACGAACAAGGCGGAAACGTTTGTCGCAACGATTCTCCGATAAAATAGGGGAAAAGGAACCTAATGACATTCATCCATTTAAACGCTCCTCCAGGTGGAGACATAAAGATGTTTAGCAAAAATTGGACCCAAGGGTTTTGATCCCAGGCCATCTCAGTCGCTAATAAAAAATGCCAATTGAAAACAAAGGGCGGTCCAGCACGGCCATTCTAAAAGTTTTTTAAAAAACGCTCTACTAAAAAATTTTAAAGGATTGCATCTTGAATTTTCAGAAAAAGGTTTGTCTAATTAATTATCCGTTGAATCCTTGTTTACTAACGTTGATCCTTGTTTACTACGTCCCGGTAGGAGAAAATGAAATAATATTAGACAAAAACTTTTTCCTGATCAAGATGCAACCTAATTAATTTTATAGGAGCGTTTTTTAAACAAATTTAGAACTTGGCCGTTGCTGGAACACGCCCTTTGTTTTCCATGGCATATATAAGCAGACGAAGGGATGGCCATGGAATTCACCAATTGGGTCCAATTTTTGCTAACAACTTTATGGGTCTCCCTGGAGGAGCGTATTTTTAATGGTAGAAGTTCAATTAGGTTCCTTCCCCTTTATTTTATCGGAAAGATTCGTGAACGACCACTTTGCCTTTGTTTCGTTATGAATGCCTTGCAGATTCCTTTCTGGGAAGTTCGTCAAAACCGACAACAATTTCCAAAACATAAGGTTTTACTATTGGAAGAAGGGAAAGGTAAATAACAAAAAAGGCTTCCCTTCCTTGATCTTATTGTTTTCCAAAGAGATGACTCAGGCTTTTACACAGGTGGTTAAAAAAAAACAACATTTACTGGTTTGGGAATTGAATAATAAGTTCGTGTCTTTAATTTTAAAAGGAACTCTATTTTAAACCCCCTCCAAGAGCTTATACACTCTCAACAATTTAATCTTTCACGACAAAATTCTTTCTGGTGAAATATTTTAATAATAATTTTTTCCTTCAGACTTTTTTTCAGATTCTTAAAAAAACAAACTTGCTGGAGGAAAATGGTTACATTCAACCACCGGTCTAACTGTACGGAACTAAAGATGTTTGCAAGTTTCCTTTCTTGCATGATGAATACCTTTAGGAGAACATGCACTCCCTATTCCAAAAAGAATGTTTTCGGCTGTGGACTTGATTATCAAAAATCCCTTACCATGGATCGCTGTTTAGAAGTCAAAGACCCGACTCGTCCTCTTTTTCGTCCAGCGTCGTATATAAACATACTTGCCCGAGAGTGAATCAACGGGACTACGTGGGAATCAACGAGGAGGCTGGGTTGAAAGGTTCGAATGGATTCCCACAGGGGCATAAGCCATAGAACAGGTAGTAGGTTATCAAATCCAAAACAATCCAAATACGGAATCACTCAAAAACAGTAAAAATTTTATATTGACAACAAGGGGATTCTTATTTCTTGGGCCCAAAAT
>NC_061089.1:54116229-54126229 GCF_015104395.2 Macrobrachium nipponense
ATGGAGTGGACGTAATAAGGGAAGGAGTTGTGTTGTTAATGGGGAGTTGTCTTAGTTATTAAATTCATTTGTTCATTGAGTTTGATTCCTGAATTATTTCAGTCTTAAATTAACAGGTAATATTTAGCATAATTTTCTTTTTCATGTGAAGTTTGTCAAAATTAAACTAGCATGATTTTCCCTAGTTTTAATGTAGCCACGTCAATATAGCAGAATTTACCAGTATCAAATAATAGTTTCTTTTTTTCCTTTTTTTTTCATCTGGCGGTAAGAATCCACAATGAGGATATTTACCGTCAGCTTAAAATAAATAAATAAATAAATAGATAAAAATACTATAGTATTCAGCCCTGTACTAATCTCAAACAAAGTAAGGGCTCTCTTAATCTTAATGAGGCTTTTATATATCGACAAAGAATTTGTTTTCTTTCGTGAAAATTCTTCATAATTTAAATGTGGAATAAATCTTTGAGTTATCATTCGTCTTTTATGTCAAAAGTCAGCACATTTCAGGCATATGGAGAGAGAGAGAGAGACAGAGAGAGACAGAGAGAGACAGAGAATTCTCTGGAATAATATATTTCCACACTGATTTCAACTTCCATAATTAAAGTGAGGCAAACTGCTTAGCAAGTCGCATTATCAGCCGAATCAGCTTTCCCAAATCCTGCTTTTGGTTTCTGTTTCGGAATCCTAACTCTCCTCCAAGTTTTGTTATCATTACTTTCCATCCTGCGAATTCAGCGTCGCCTGGGACATAACTGGGACTGTCTCCCCCATTATCACATTCTCCAGCAACAAAGTTACAAAGATGGCCTCTCTTCCTCTTTGTGTTTAGCGCCATAGTTTATGATTATGATATTCTACTGGGGTTATTGAATTCCGTCGTGATTATGGGAGTATGTTTAGTATCTCTCTCTCTCTCTCTCTCTCTCTCTCTCTCTCTCTCTCTCTCTCTCTCTCAAAATCAAAAGCACTGATGATAGTTAACGTGGCCAGAAGAGTAAATGTTTTGCCGATTTAAATGTAAAAGTTATTTGAATTCCAACTGCTCTAGTTATAGCTTTTTTTTTTTGTCAATTATTCAATGGTGACATTTTTGCTGTGTGAGAAATCACATCTATACTGCTCTGTGAGAAATCATATATAGTGCATATATAGCAATCTCGGAGCTTTTTAATGGGCAATTTAAGTAGGACGCCGTATATCCAATGATACGCGATGAATTTTCAACATTCAAGGTGGAAAAGATAGAAAAAAGGAAATGAAAAGATATATGGACTTGAAAGCAATGAGAAAGAAAAAAATAATGAAATGAAGATATGAAATTGATTGCAAAGGAGATAGAGTAAGGTAATAAAACAAACTAGCCACTGATATTCCCGGCATAAAATGGCCTTGATATTAAAGCAGAAGAGAACACGAATAGGTTATGATGAAAAAGTAAAGATATAAAAATAGAAAATATTTATTTTTTTTTACTATGAGACACGTCTGTCTTACAGACATGGCACAGTAGTCAAGAAATATTCAGTACCTGTCTCGGATAGACGAGTCCTGTGCCCAGATCAGAACACAATAAAAACAGATACTAGCCCAAGATGTTTAGTACACCTGATAATTCAAAAGGTGCCAGATGTATGTATTTTTTGATAAGCACAAATATTTTTATGTAATGTCTGTAGGAGAATGTGTGCTAGAATTGATTTATTTGATATGTTAATTATGAAGTCTCAGATACATTGTATATATGATAATCTTCTCAATGCTCTTTAAAGTTAAGTTTGATGATATCACATAGATATGGGAATGTATATTATAAATGAGACAAATTTCTTCCTTCCTTTATTTATTTACTTATTTGTTTACTTATCATGAACGCAGGATACTTAAAATGGGAAATTTTTGTGGACGTTATTTTGTATTGTTTATCAGTTTTAAATGAAAAATATTTGATGTTTAAAATTCAGTTTTAACCATTTGTAGGACAGAACTTTTTGCGGGCGTTATTTTGTGTTGTTTATCAGTTCTACAGGAAGTATATTTTATGTTGAAAATTCAGTTTTATTTACCAGTTGTAGGACAGAAAACTGGAAAGATGTTTTTTTATATTTTGTCTCTCTGCCTCCCGTATCTTGTAATTGTAACTCGTGTCTCCTACATTTTAGTTAATGACGGAACTTTTCAAACGAATAATAGAACCGAATGAATGCATCAGTTTTGCTAGACACCCAATTAGCTGCCCCTTTACAAACTCCACGTGATAAATGAAATGCGTGATTTTCGAATTGCTTTGAGCTCTTGGATTTCCCCCTTTTTTGGGGGAGGGGGGGGGGAGCATTTTCAAAAGTGGCTTTGACGTGAATGCAGCTCCTCTCAGGTCAAAAATTGACTAAACTTTGGAGAGTGTCTTGACGGTGCCGTCGTAGGGAAGAAGAATAAAGGTAGTTTTACAAACCTGCGCTCGGCTGTAGTCCAGTATATTTTAAACTTGATTTTAGTTCTTTTTTTTTTCCTGCATTTCTGAATGAGCCCTAGGTGAAATAGTTCCGAATTGACTGCACACAAGCGTTAAGTACACATACTTGCTGGCAGTTCATTCTCTCTCTCTCTCTCTCTCTCTCTCTCTCTCTCTCTCTCTCTCTCTCTCATCCACACTGAAAGCAATGCAAGAGATAAAGTACTTATTTATCTCTCTCTCTCTCTCTCTCTCTCTCTCTCTCTCTCTCTCTCTCTCTGCAACAGAAATCATGTTTAGGCAAATGACGTTTAATACGAAATCTTAAAAATGAAACAATGCGACGGATAAATACAAAGATTAGAGTATCTCTTAGACTTATCTTTACTCCTTTTTTTTTTCCTTTATCATAATAAAACGTATATTCGTGGACTGACTTTGAAGTCGAAATGATTTTGTATTAAAAGAATCTATAACTGATTAGTACCATATCGGTTCGTTACATAAAAGTATCCAATTGTCCCAACAGTTTCTTTTGATTAATCACTTCGTTTGAAATTATAAGCTGAAATAAAATCCACAAAACAGCGATAACAAATTTCTAGTTTGTTTTAATAATGATCTTATCTAGACTTTTTTTTTTAAAGATAACATTATAGCTAAAGCATATTTTACGGACGGATATCCTTAATTGCTGAGAAATATTTTGTAGATGTTAATCAGTTCTCAGGAAACTGATGGCTGTAAAGTAAGCAATTCCTTTCGTTAATCTCATTACTTCTGCAGCAGATTTTCCTGGTTCACTTCGGTTCTCTCATTCTTTTATGAAAGAAATGTGTTACCTAATACATTATGACCATGTAGTCTCGCTTTGAATAATAATAATAATAATAATAATAATAATAATAATAATAATAATAATAATAATAATACAAAAAGGCAAAGTAACGAGAACTGAAGGGATAAAGCTACCAGATGGGAGCAAAATCAAACACATAGATGAGACAGGATACAAATCCCTGGGAATAATGGAAGGAGGGGATATAAAACACCAAGAGATGAAGGATACGATCAGGAAAGAATACATGCAGAGACTCAAGGCGATACTCAAGTCAAAACTAAACGCCGGAAATATGATAAAAGCCATAAACACATGGGCAGTGCCAGTAATCAGATACAGCGCAGGAATAGTGGAATGGACGAAGGCAGAACTCCGCAGCATAGATCAGAAAACCAGGAAACATATGACAATACACAAAGCACTACACCCAAGAGCAAATACGGACAGACTATACATAACACGAAAGGAAGGAGGGAGAGGACTACTAAGTATAGAGGACTGCGTCAACACCGAGAAAAGAGCACTGGGGCAATATCTGAAAACCAGTGAAGACGAGTGGCTAAAGAGTGCATGGGAAGAAGGACTAATAAAAGTAGACGAAGACCCAGAAATATACACAGAGACAGGAGAATGAGACAGACAGAACAGAGGACTGGCACAACAAACCAATGCACGGACAATACATGAGACAGACTAAAGAACTAGCCAGCGATGACACATGGCAATGGCTACAGAGGGGAGAGCTAAAGAAGGAAACTGAAGGAATGATAACAGCGGCACAAGATCAGGCCCTAAGAACCAGATATGTTCAAAGAACGATAGACGGAAATAACATCTCTCCCATAAGTAGGAAGTGCAATACGAAAAATGAAACCATAAACCACATAGCAAGCGAATGCCCGGCACTTGCACAGAACCAGTACAAAAAGAGGCATAATTCAGTGGCAAAAGCCCTCCACTGGAGCCTGTGCAAGAAACATCAGCTACCTTGCAGTAATAAGTGGTACGAGCACCAACCTGAGACAGTGATAGAAAACGATCAGGCAAAGATCCTCTGGGATTATGGTATCAGAACGGATAGGGTGATACGTGCAAACAGACCAGACGTGACGTTGATTGACAAAGTCAAGAAGAAAGTATCACTCATTGATGTCGCAATACCATGGGACACCAGAGTTGAAGAGAAAGAGAGGGAAAAAATTGGATAAGTATCAAGATCTGAAAATAGAAAATAGAAGGATATGGGATATGCCAGTGGAAATCGTACCCATAATCATAGGAGCACTAGGCACGATCCCAAGATCCCTGAAAAGGAATCTAGAAAAACTAGAGGCTGAAGTAGCTCCAGGACTCATGCAGAAGAGTGTGATCCTAGAAACGGCACACATAGTAAGAAAAGTGATGGACTCCTAAGGAGGCAGGATGCAACCCGGAACCCCACTCTATAAATACCACTCAGTCGAATTGGAGGACTGTGATAGAGCAGAAAAAAAAAATAAAAATAAAAGTTAGTGTGAGTCTCAGTCTTCTGTCAAACCAGAGAAAATTATTTTGTTTCCCCACAATAAACAATAATAGTACTTTTCTGGGTAAAATATATAAATATTTAGTCGTATATTGCATGATTCGTCCAGGTACACAGATGATCCATCTCAAGTGAGAGAGAACTGTAGCACCACCTACATATAATATATATTATAATAATATTATAATTATATATACTATATATAATATTATATATATTATATATATATTATTATCCATATAATATATACATATATATATATATATATATATATATTATACCTAATAATATATATATATATATATATATCCTATATACCACATTCCGGTGGTACTCGAGAGGTATTATATATATAAATAAACTTATAACCAAGAAATTCCATTACTCGATCAGTTATAAATACAAACACATTACCAAAAACCATTCCAGTACTGGAAAGGTCATAAAAATAGAAATGAGAAAGAGAAGACATAGAGTAACCAGAATTCCTTGGGTAAAAGGCTAAATCATTTTGTAAAAAGGACCTACAGTTCTACGAAACTTCAAAAAGTAAAAAAAAAAAAACATCAGAGTCCAGGTCTTAGGAATTGGTTGGAAAAAAGACAAAATAAAAACGAGAGTAACAGACGACTCTGCGTTGTACAAGAGCCATTTTTTTTCTTAGTGTTTAATCTCAGACCCTTTTTTACTTCTGATCTTAAGTAAAACTCTTTCTCAGATGGTGCCACAATTCTCTCTCACTTGAGATGGATCATCTGTGTACCTGGGCGAATCATGCAATATACAACTAAAAATTTATATATTTTTCCCAGAAAATTACTATTATTGTTTATCGTGGGGAAACCAAATAATATTTTCTGGTTTTTGGTAAAGTATGTTTGTATTTATAAGCTGATCGAGTATTGGAATTTCTTGGTTATAAGTTTATATATATATACCTCTCGAGTACCGAATGTTTTGGTATATATATATATATATATATGATATTATATATATATATATATATAATATATATATGATATATTATATAGATATATATATATATCTATATATAAATGATCGAGTAATGGAATTTCTAGGTTATAAGTTTATATATAAATATATCTCTCGAGTACCGGAAGAATGTTTTGGTGTGTATATATATATATATATATATATATATAATATATATATATATATCTATATATATATATATAATATATATATATATATATATATATAATAATATATATATATACCAAAACATTCCGGTACTCGAGAGATATTTATATATATAAACTTATAACCTAGAAATTCCATTACTCGATCATTTATTATATATATATATATAGATATTATATGATACTGAATATATATAATATATATATATATATCTATATTACTTCTCTAGTACTGGAATTTTTTTATTACTATTTATAAAAACATATCGAGTACTGGATTTTTTTTTTTATTCTCGTAAATTTTTTTTTTTAAAAGAATTCAAATAATTCCTTTGACTGTCCTTCAAGATTAGTTCATCAGTATTTGAGTACTGTGGAACTTTTGGTTATCGTGATACAATTTTTGTAGATACATTTATTTATTTATTTATTTATTACTTATTTATTTATTTATTTTCATCTGCTCAAATTTTAATTCCTCAGCATTTTAGGCTTATGTATATTTTTCCCGTGCGAGTAAAGACTTTTCAAAGGAATTCCAAGCGTTTTTCTGCCTCCGTTTCGCTTTTATTTCGTTCGCATCTGAGAGATACTCTTGTTATTTTTGGTTTTGTAAAAGACCTTAGAAATGTTGAGAGAGAGAGAGAGCTGAACTCAAGTTACAAAGAACAATAGGAAGTCTCGAGGCTGAGCTGCAGCTCAAAGAAAATCTTGGTGAAAACTGGGATTTTCAGGAAGGTTCGGAACTATTTCTCTTAGAGAGAGAGAGAGAGAGAGAGAGAGAGAGAGAGAGAGAGAGAGAGAGAGAGTACCAAAGTGTTCGAAAAGAAAATTGTTAACTATTTTCTTTGTTAAATTAGCTACTTTTATTCAATGATAGAGAGAGAGAGAGAGAGAGAGAGAGAGAGAGAGAGAGAGAGAGAGAGAATGTACCATTGTTCTAAAAGTCTTTGTTGAATTAACTACTTTATTCATTGAGTGAGAGGGAGTGTGTATGCGTGTGTGAGTGTATGTACCGAAGTGTTCTAAAAGTAAATTGACAAATATTTCCATTTATGAATTAACTACTTTTATTCATTGAGAGAGAGAGAGAGAGAGAGAGAGAGAGAGAGAGAGAGAGAGAGAGAGAGAGAGAGAAGGTACCAAAATATTCTGAAAGAAAATTGCCAGCTATTCTCTTCGTTAAATTAACTACTTTTATTCAATGACAGACAGAGGGAGACAGATAGACAGACAGACAGTCAAAGTATCAAGGTTTTCTAAAGGAAAATTGTCAAAAATGTTCTTCGTTAAATTAAATGTAATTCTATGTAATCTGGTAAAAAATAATAAGCACTTAAATTTGAACATTATTCGTAAACTAGTATTTAAGTGAAACTGTATAAACAAGTACTGGAGGCAATATATGGGATTAGATAGAAATAGAAATCTGGTAACTCCCCTCTTTTAGACAATGCTTCCCGCTGGGGCGCTCAACATTTTTTTCTTAACCTTCTTCATATCTTTTACCTTCTCCTTTATACCAGGATTTAAAAAGATCTTTATTTTCCATCTCGTCGGCCTTCCGGGAAGAAAAGTCACTTTGAGTAAATATTATTGTAAGAAATACCGGAACAGACAAATCAAATAAAGAATCCTGACAGTGGTTTGAAAGATGACAACACACACACATGGAGAGAGAGAGAGAGAGAGAGAGAGAGAGAGAGGGGGGGGGGGGGTATGATGGCTAAGTTAAGTGCACTTTGATCAAATGAAAGACTTGTACTTCTGTTTCATAAGATGGATCTGATATGAGAGAGAGAGAGAGAGAGAGAGAGAGAGAGAGAGAGAGAGAGAGAGAGAGAGAGAGAAGTGTGATAGCTAAGTTAAGTTCGCTTTGGTCAAATGAAAGATTTATACCTCGATTTCATAAGACGAAACTAGTGTGTGTGTGTGTGTGTGTGAGAGAGAGAGAGAGAGAGAGAGAGAGAGAGATGGCTGAGTTGAGCGTAATTTTATCGATAACAAGACCTGAATCTTGGGTTCATAAGATGAAACTAATGGAAGGCAGAACTCTCGGTTACACAAATAGACAGACAGACAAACAAAGAGACTTACATACATACGTACGTACATACATTCATACCTACATACATACATACATACATTCATACCTACATTCATACATACATACAGAGAACAATCTCCACGTCCAATATGCTACGGCAGGGGACAGCATATTCATTTCTCTCCGTGGGTGTTCTGACCAGTTCCATGCTGAGACAGACTCGCAATAAATAATCGAACCTTTCTCAAAGTCTTCCCCTTAGCTTAATCTTTTTACAGCAGAGAGAGAGAGAGAGAGAGAGAGAGAGAGAGAGAGGACTGACAGCCACAGTCTATTGTATTATGGTTTTTATGAGTCATTTGGAGAGACTGGAAAAATAGACACCCACCATCTATTGTGTTATTGCTCTTGTGACTCTCTGGAGAGAAAGAGAGAGAGAGAGATTACAATAACTGATTAAGTGGTCTTTATTAACCTAAATATATATTTAAGGAGCTCATAACTCCTTCTCAATACTGAAGCCGCAATAATTTATCTCAGCTGACTGAAATGCATGATGGATGAACGGCCAATCGTACTCTCTCTCTCTCAAAAAAAAAAAAAAAAAATCTAAAAAAAAAAAAAAAAAAAAAAAAAAATAAAAAAAAAAAAAAAAAAATAAATAAATAAAAAAATAAATAAATAAAATAAATAAAGAAGCTTCCTTGCTAAGAGCATGTCCAAACTTTCTCTTTAGTTAACAGATTACCTGTAGATAGCCAAAGAGATTTGTGCAGTTCAAAATTGTAATTAAGATTAATAGATATTTTTATATTTAACTCCACGTAGTACGATCCTCAATAACTATTATCGGTAAACCTCTTGATTATTGATGATTCTCATTAACAAAATCCCTCTTTGTATCTTGCAGATCATTTTTAACTGTTTAATCATTATTGATATTAGCAGGGAGTTGGTTGACTGTGGTGGATTGGAGCCAGAACGGGAAGGGCATTGTCCTAGTAACCTAATCTGGAAAAAACTTCAAATTATATTATATATATATATAATATATATATATATATATATATATATATATATATATATATATATATATATATATATTATATAAAGCAAATACCTCAGGACAATGGTTGGCAGAAAGAGGGTCAGTACCAAAAGCGTTTTTCCTTTTTCGTTTTCTTTTTTTTTTCGCCGACGATGCCTCAATAAAGAGGAAAGCGCTTGGTACTGACCTTCTGCCTTTCCTTTCCCTATAACATTCACTTTATATATAATTTGTACAACAGGTAGAATCACATTATTATTAAAAATTCATTCGAAAACATTTGTGAAATTTGACATTCACTAAAATGCGATGCATTGTTGAAAATGGGCACAGACATTAAAATAGAATTTTTAAAAAAAGGAACACAAAAGATCTTGTTAAGTAAATAGGTCAAGTAAAATAATATTGTCAAAGAGAAAATAGTTACCGCTTCTCAATCGTGAGTTATATTACATATTCATAAAGTTGCATGCAGTTTACAGGTCAACTATAATTCCAATTATCGTATCCAGTTGTTGTAAACCATAATATTTCATTGACCTGTGTAATCATGTTTGCTTTCAAAGATGTTTATCAACGACAGAACCAAACCTTTGCAAAGGTATGTGTAGTAATACAGATGATTTCGTTATCTTAAACAAAGATAATCCACCTAAAGGTGACTTTCGGCGGTTTTAAAGATATATACGTATATATATATATATATATATATATATATAATATAATAATATCATATAGTAATATATATATATTATATATAATAATTATAATATACATATATATATATATATATATATATATATATTATATATATAATATAATATATATATATATATTATATATATATATAGTAATATATATATAAATAAATAAAATACATACTATGTGTGTGTATACGCGTGTATGTGTACGAGCAGCATC
>NC_061089.1:54131229-54138729 GCF_015104395.2 Macrobrachium nipponense
ACTCTTGTACTGACACTTGCTGCAATGAATTATACAAGACAAATTCCAGTTTATTCTGTGGTTATGTTCATTTATATGTTTGAAAATAGCTGAGTTCTGTTGTCCATACCTAACTGACCGTTAGGTATGGACAAAAGAACTCAGCCATTTTCAAACATATAAATGAACACAACCACGGAATAAACGGGAATTAGTCTCGTATAATCTATAGCAGCAACTGTCGGTACATGAGCCAGATGATAGAATCGGCCTTGATTAAACAGAGACAGGTAATGAACATCTCAAAGGGCGGATGGGATTCAGATGTCCTTGATAAAGTTTTCCTTCAACAAACGCTTAGAGGATTAAAGAAGCATTATCAGTGGAAGTGACCTAAATTGGCATAACTGTGGATGGACCTCTTGGTATGATTACCACCTTTTCTGTAACTTTTCTCATTCATCTACTTGAAGAGATAGACAGCAGTCTCTAAAATATAGTATTTTATCTATATTTTGGCGTTTTAACGGGCTCCTTTTATTATATATACCTATATATATATATATATATATATATATATATATATATATATATATATATATGTGTGTGTGTGTGTGTGTGTGTGTGTGTGGTGTGTGTGTGCGCGCGCGCCCCTGCTCGGGGTTATATTTTATTATTTTTGTAGGCCATCTCAGAAGACATAGCCTAACGTATTCGAGCCTTACTAGTGCACGGAAATGAAATACTTCCCAGATCTCTAAACATAAACATCTCCCCACCCCCCCAAAAATAACACAAAAGAAAATAAATTGCAGTAACGAGAAATGAGGACACTTGAAAATAACATAAAATTATGGCGGCAAATCGTATCAAGGATAATTATTATGGGACGAGAGAGAGAGAGAGAGAGAGAGAGGAGGAGAGAGAGAGAGGAGGAGAGGGGGGGGACGGGGGCGGTTAGCTTATTCCTGTCCCCCAAAACCTCTTTACATTCCGTCATTACAGAACTTTTCGCCTCATTAGTTTTCCCTTTCCCTTCCGTTGATAACACAGGCTCTCTCTCTCTCTCTCTCTCTCTCTCTCTCTCTCTACATTTACCTCACTTCTCATTCCTACTTAATAAATCTTCGCTTTCGACCTTTGTAGTATCCCTTGGAATACCTTAAAAGTTATCCTTTCTTTGCCTTACTTTTAATTTTAAACGCGACTGTTGTTTGCGTGACAGACAGACAGACAGACAGACAATAGTCTAAGTTAGAGACTGAGGATATCTGATTGCCCATATTCTTCCTTCTAAATTTCTTCGTTGATTCTGTTATTGCATATCACACCATTCCTCGTAAACGAAAAAGAGAGAGAGAGAGAGAGAGAGAGAGAGAGAGAGAGAGAGAGAACTGATGTATAAGGGGTTGAAGGGGTCTAATTACCCACCAGCTTGCTAGGTTAATTAACTCTTGATTTTTTTTTGTGGATTAGATTATTAAACCAGTAGATGTCGGAAACTTATAAACGATAACCGATGGCTCTGGGTTTTTTCCTTTCGTTGTTTTATTTAGAATATTTTCGTTCCATTTCAATAAAGCTATATTTATTCGCAAGAGGAGGAGATGCTTTCCTGACGAAAGTAAGTCCTTAACACATTTCCTGGCTTTGTTTTTGAAGGAAATTAGATTTTGTTGTTGACAAATTCACTAGAAATCTTTGTTTTTCTTTACTATAGAGACATAATTACGCTATGCGTCTTGTTTCTCAATTCAAACAGAAATTGGATATTATTAATCGAAGTCAGCAGCGGTTATGGATCAAAATGTTTATTGCAATTATTACTTCATTCAGAGACAGGACAGACAGAGATTAAGTTGTTCTGATGTGAGGACAGACCCTCACCTATAGTGA
Organism: Macrobrachium nipponense; assembly: GCF_015104395.2. NCBI lineage: Eukaryota > Metazoa > Arthropoda > Malacostraca > Decapoda > Palaemonidae > Macrobrachium > Macrobrachium nipponense. Next base: position 54,133,105 of record NC_061089.1, read on the forward strand.
AATAAGGTATGCAAAAGAATTAAGAGGCCTGATATGGATATCAGAACTCGGAAAAATAAACGATTCGTAAATTCCTGGCATTTACAGATTACTAAATCTAAGTAGGGCTTAAAAAAACGGTCTCAAAAAGACGACTGACTTCTGGTGATAATTAGTCCATCAATTAAATGAAGATGTACTTGAAAATTTAAATTCTCTTAGCAGAGTTTATTCCACAGAATATGTCTAGAGAATCTTGCAAATAATCAAGGACGAGACTGGATGCCTCGCAAGGAACCGGATTCATAAATTGAAATGAAATATTTGCAAGAATCAGAAAAATTAGGATCCTTAATAGCAGCCATTGTGTTTGTTAATTCCGATGAATACTTTTCCTTTAAGCCTCTGTTCCTCCCCCACGCCCCCCCATACGCCCTCTCTCTCTCTCTCTCTCTCTCTCTCTCTCTCTCTCTCTCTCTCTCATTTGTTTTTAAAAAGGGGGTTCTTATCCAGGCCCTTTTACCAACCTCTTCTTCTCTCTCTCTCTCTCTCCGCCTTAAATTTCTTTCTAAAAAGGGGACTGTTGTCGGATTCCTCCTCGACCTCTCTCTCTCTCTCTCTCTCTCCTCTCTCTCTCTCTCTCTCTCTCTCTGCCTTGAATTTCATTTAAAAAAAAAAAACGGGACTCTTGTCCGGGCTCTCTCTCTCTCTCTCTCTCTCTTCTCTCTCTCTCTCTCTCTCTCTCTGAAATTTATTTGAAAAGAGGGACCTTTCTTCTTCTTACCAAGCTCATCGATTTGCCTTCTCAACACAAAAGCTGTGTGTTACTTACCTGACGTCCCATTTTATCAAAGGGTTTTTAGACCATCAGTAATACCTTTGAATGACTATAGAAAGTTCTTTTATAAGAAAAAAAATAAAAACTCAAAGCTTTCGCTTACGGCTTTCGCTAATGTAATCCCCCTTTGTGAAGTTTTTTATTTAATTTTTTTTTTAGAAATGGAATTTGTATTAGGTTTGCTGACAAGAAGTTTGATGTTTATTGAAGATGTCGTTAATGTTACTTAATATTTATCTGGAACCTCAATGCTAACAGAACATTTTGACACTGCAGTTTGTATTGTATGCTCTTATACTTTAGTATAAAGAGAGAAATAGGGCGGATGCATATATGTGCGTGTCGGTAATATAATAATATAATATATATATATATACTATTATATATCTATATATTATATATATATATATATATGTGTGTGTGTGTGTGTGTGTGTGTGTGTGTGTGCGGGTGGTGTGAGCGCGCATGCGTGTATATACACGTCTTTTATCCATGGAGGAAGTTGCTCCGGAAAATACTACTACTCTCTCTCTCTCTCTCTCTCTCTCTTGTCCTAGGGGCTTAAGTGCCAACAGCGCCTGTCCTTTGTGGGCGATCGTCTATCCAAGTAGCTGTTAGTGAAGTTGAAGAGAAAGAGAGAGAGAGAGAGTTCAGTATTCTACAGCAGGAGACTAGGCGTTCATGTTACACGGTGGGTGTTCTGTGCTGTAGCAGACTTGAAATAAATAATGAAGGCTTGTACGGTCTCCTTCAGCCCTAAATATTTTTACTTCTTTTACCTGAGAGAAAACGGAAGGAAGGAAACTGTATTTATTTTTAGTGACAACCTGTAGTGCAAGTGCTGAGAGAGAGAGAGAGAGAGAGAGAGAGAGAGAGAGAGAGAGAGAGAGACTGTATTTATTTTTAGTGACAACATGTAATGCAAGTGCTGAGAGAGAGAGAGAGAGAGAGAGAGAGAGAGAGAGAGGAGACTGTATTTATTTTTAGTGACAACCTGTAATGCAAGTGCTGAGCGAGAGAGAGAGAGAGAGAGAGAGAGAGAGAGAGAGAGGATAACATACCATAGTGAAATAAAAAATCTCATTCTCCCAGTTACTATGCCAGAATTATTAATGGTATTGTTTTTATCCTAGAGACCGTATGCAGATCCATAGAGCATATAGTACACTTAAGAGTAAAATCCCTTTGGAATAGGATTCGAACGCAAATAATCCCGAAAATCTCCGAGTGCACATTTTCAATAATGCTTTTCAATAAAACTTACGTCGGACAGCGAAAATCGTGCATATTGCTATTGCTTTGCAAACTTAGCCTTGTGGATTAGCCAGGAATATTTAGTATGAATCAAGTTATCTATTCATAAATGCAACCATAGTTCCATATCTTGCAAAGTTATCTTTGCATATAAACACCAAGATTTTCATGTGTTCCAAATTGTTGGGATCAGCTATTGAATGAAATCTGGCTTTTCTCTTAAGAAGTGAACAAGTGGACGAATATGAACAAAGTGGTTGTATACTTATCGTTGAATTCGAGGAGAAAATAGCTATTCTGCTATTGAATACCAGAAGGAGATTGATACGGGGCTTATCTTGCCTCCCCAACCCCCTACAAGAAAAATTAAATATGGACAAAAGAAATATCCTTAGCAATGACAAAATAATAATAATAATAATAATAATAATAATAATAATCAATAATAATAATAATAATAATAATAATAATAATAATAATAATAATGAATAATGCATGAACTCTTTTTTAACGAAGAATATTCACGAAACACAAAAACATCAGTGATTATAATTCAGTAAACATCTCTCATATATTTATTGGAATATGGACTCGCTGACGATTAGGCGTCAATGAAAAACAAACATTTCTATTTTGTTAAACATTTTGAATCTGGTGCAAATCGTTATATATCTATATATATATATATATATATATATATAGTACTATATATATATATATATATATATATATATATATATATATATCCATATATATATATATATATATATAAAAAAAAACCTTTCTGGCGTTTTCAATTCTCCGCCTTGACTAGTGAACACTGAACTTTGGTTTAATTAATAATTCAGGATGTCAGTCATTCAGTTAATCAATCCTGATGTCTGTTCAGAGATAATTTGTGCGCGACTAAGTTTACAATAGCAATAAACATTGTGTGTTGAACGGGAAATCAGTCTTTTATCATCTGTCGTTATGGAGATTTAAAAGAGAGAGAGAGAGAGAGAGAGAGAGAGAGAGAGAGAGAGATAAAAAGTGATACATAATGTTTATGGACATTTAAAATACAAAATAAACGGTGTTATGTTTGTAAAGTATTTTTACTCGTATTCCAACGGAATTCTTTCTCTGTCTCGTTCTTTCTCTTTAGTATATTCTATATTGTATATCAAATGAAACGGTTGTACAATAAGTACACACTCGTGTATGTATATATATATATATATATATATATATATATATTATATATATATATATATATATATATGTGTGTGTGTGTGTGTGTGTGTATAGTGTATATATATATATATATATATATATATATATATATATATATATATGTATATAAATGTGTGTATGTATATGTATATGATATATATATATTATATATATATATATATATATATATATATATACATGGGGATACAATCCACAATGAAGTAAAATCCTCTTGTAGTTTACAATACATATATCTTGTACAGGATTAAAGCTTTCGACCATCAACTGTGGTCTTGTGAACAAGACCACAGTTGATGGTCGAAAGCTTTAATCCTGTACAAGCTATATATATTTTAAACTACAAGAGGATTTTACTTCATTGTGGATTGTATCCCCATTTACTTAGAGGTACGACATAGTACCTGGCTTCTGCATATATGTATATATATATATTTACATACACGTATGTATGTGTGCATGTATATGAGAGACGGATGCAGTGTATCCAGTATTGTAAATAAATGATTGTTTGTCATACTGCCGGCTTTTAATCGGGTAGTTACAATTTTCAGGACAATGGCAGAGAGGAAATTAACCAAAATCGAAAATAATAAATATGAATTGACTTTTTGTAACAGACAGAAAAACTATAAGGTAGGATGAGATTATACCCTCAATAATATGCCAGGAAATAATTAAACGATACTGATTGGTGTGTGTGTGTGTGTGAGAGAGATGAGAGAGAGAGAGAGTGAGAGAGCAGAGAGAGAGAGAGAGAGAGAGAGAGGTGTTAAGGGTCCATTTTTCTCCACAGAGCCTTTATTTCTCTTCTCATTCTGCCATTATGAAAACTTTATGCCTCATTAACTTTATCTTTCTCTTTCCTTGGATGAAGCACGCCACTCTTTTAGAAACCTCAAAACTGAGTCCGGAAAATAAAAGTGGGTAATCAACCAGCCGCCCTCGCTCACCCCCCCCCCCCCCCCGTCCCCTATCCCTCCCCACCCCCATTTCCCCCCTACCGGGTCCAGTCGATCCTATATCCGCCCCCGTCCATACTCCTCATCCTTCACCTCGCCTAACATCACTTTGACTACCTTTAAAACAGCCTACCCTCTCAGAAGCTCCTCTACTTATATTGTTTTTCGAACACGTCTGCCCCTTCTCGAATGAGAGAGAGAGAGAGAGAGAGAGAGAGAGAGAGAGAGAGAGAGAGAGGAGGAAGAAGAGGTTAATTAGCTACAGTCTTTTTGCCATCCTTAAGATTAGGGAAGTAGCCGAGATCGAGAACTTATGCCAGTCATCTTTCGTATTTTATTTTTATTTTCTGTCCATTTTCGACTCGTATCTAGGGAAAATTAAATACCCTCAACACAATCTTAACTTTTCCTTTATCCTTTTCCTTTTCCATTTTACTTTTCGTGAGGAGACAATTGTGAGAAAGAGAGCGGCTGTCTGGTGTCATTTTAATGTGACGCGCTGACGTTACTGTTGACGCTAATGCCGTCGCCGAAAGGAGCGGCTTCTCTCCTCTTGTTACTGTTCCGTCGAGGTTACTTGAGTGGAATTATTCTCCCAGTCTCTTCAGAAGATGTTTTATTTGCAGGAAATTAATTTTTTCATTGGAGGATCATTTTTAAATATTTGCATGGTTGTTTACTCTTATGAGCGTCTTTTTAGCATGTTACGCAAGCGCGCACACACACCAAACACATACACACACCCACAAACACACACATACGCATACAAGCACACATACTCACAAACGCACACATGCACATACAAACACAAGACACACACACACACTCAATTACACAATTATTATGAACGTAGAATGACAGGATGACATTCAGATCTCATAGGCAATATGTTTTTCCAATAATATATAAAATCTTACCCTACTCACCAATCATCTCGGTTGGAGAGTCAGAGTCCACAGGTCCATACCATTCGTCATATTCCCTTTAACACTTTGCAATACTTGCCTTTAGGTGAATGGTTCAGGGTTGGCTTAAAAAAAAAAATTAAGCACTGACAGGCTTAATTTAAACCAACCAGCCGGCCACTTGGAAGAATAAACTCTCCTTGTTATTTTATCCTGCCAAAACAGGATGTGACGTCATCTTTCTATATTTTTTGTGGATAAATATTTGTGTATTTTTATCAACAGCGGAAAAGAAATCCCCCATGGAAGTAATAATAGAAAATATTTGGAAAGTGAAATATGAAATTTGCTCCGCTGCTGAAGCCATAATTGATAATGAAACTGTTATTATTATTATTATTATTATTATTATTATTATTATTATTATTATTATTATTATTATTATTATTATTAT
>NC_061089.1:54148729-54158729 GCF_015104395.2 Macrobrachium nipponense
CCAATGGAACTCCCCTACGAACTCTCTCTCTCTCTCTCTCTCTCTCTCTCTCTCTCTCTCTCTCTTATGAGACCAATGAATCTCCCCTTCTATAAATTGCCTAAATCTTGACCATCCACCCTCTCTCTCTCAGAGATAAGACAAATTAAACTTCCTCTCTCTCTCTCTCTCTCTCTCTCTTATAAAACTCCCCCTCTGTACCGCTCTTATATCAAAACCACTCTCTCTCTCTCTCTCTCTCTCTCTCTCTCTCTCTCTCTTCTCTTATAAAACTCCCTCTCTTTACCGGTCTTATATCAAAACCATTCTCTCTCCTCTCTCTCTCTCTCTCTCTCTCTCTCTCTCTCTTATAACTCCCTTTCTTTAACGCTCTTATATCAAAACCACTCTCTCTCTCTCCTCTCTCTCTCTCTGTCTCTCTCTCTATAAAACTCCCTCTCTTTACTATTATATCAAAACCTCTCTCTCTCTCTCTCTCCCTCTCTCCTCTCTTCTCTCTCTCTCTCTAACGTCTTATAAAACTCTTTCACGCTCTATATCAAAAGCATCCTCTCTCTCTCTCTCTCTCTCTCTCTCTCTCTCTCTCTCTCTCTCTCTCTCTCTTTATAAAAATCTCCCTCTGTACCGCTCTTATATCAAAACCACTCTCTCTCTCTCTCTCTCTCTCTCTCTCTCTCTCTCTCTCTCTCTTATAAAACTCCCTTTCTTTACCGCTATTATATCAAAACAAAACCACTCTCTCTCTCTCTCTCTCTCTCTCTTCTCTCTCTTATAAAACTCCCTTTCTTTAACGCTCTTATATCAAAACCATCCTCTCTCTCTCTCTCTCTCTCTCTCTCTCTCTCTCTCTCCTCTCTTATAAAACTCCCCCTCTGTACTATATCAAAGCCATTGTCTCTCTCTCTCTCTTCTCTCTCTCTCTCTCTGTCTGTCTCAAGTACTTCCGCTTTGTTTACGTCCGGCTTCTTAAATTCTGTGTAGCTAATTAAAATAAACTTAATTATGTATTTTATTTTTTATTCATTTGGTAAATTCGTTTCACGACTAAGATTAATGAAATGGGGAAATAAATATGTATTTTTTTATGTTCATGCCACCCTGAAGTAAGTTTCTTTTTAGAATCCATTATTAAAAGCAGACAGAATCAAAAAGAAAAAGTTTTGAAAAAAGTTTATATATCCGTGATTTAATGATTATAGGATTCATATGTTTTCATAGACAAAATAATGATTAGTTATCAACAAGTCTTTATTTCATAAGCTCTGTATACATAAAGCTGGATTAATTAGGACTGGTAGTTAAAATTTTGTTTGAAGAGCATCAGTCCTTGTGCAATGTATGCAGAATCAATATATATATATATAGTATATATATATAATATATATAATATATCTATATTATATATATAATATATATATATATAGTATATATATATATATATATTATGTATATATATATATATATATATATATATATATATATATATATATATGATATATATATATTATAATATATATATATATATATTATATATATATATGTGTGTGTATATATATATATATATATATATATATATATATATATATATATATACATAAACATGCATTAGCCTTCACCTCCGCATGACAAGGACAATAATCTTTTGTATGCAACATACGCACACACACAAAAATAACAGAGATACGAACATAATTGCACTCCCCCCAAAAAAAAAAAAAAGAAAGAAGAAAGGGACACGAAATCTACCGCCGTCAGACAGAAAAATGAGAGGGGGGGACGCGCATTGCGTTATTGGTAAACGTGAGGAAAATCTGTCTAGTCGGCAGTATCCAATATAAAACGGAGCGTAGTATCTCGAGCTGTCATCGGCCTTGTGGCTTTGACTTCAAATATTGACAGCGGGCTTGACTTCCCCAATAGAACATCGCTTGATGACTTCACTCGAGTGCCCGAATTTTTCGGGGTCGGGGTCCTGTGGACAGTGACAGCGGAGCGTCGCTTTGATTTTGGTATGTTGCGTATTAATGCGTATTAACGCGCGCTCGTGGCCGTTTGGTCGAGTGTGATTTTTTCCAACGTGAGTTTGTTGTGATCGTCCGTTCGAATTTATATTAATTTGTGTGTCTCGTGCGTCGACGGATGGTGAACATCATTAATCATTGCGGATTGCGGATAGTGCGATTATACAATTTTGATTATATATATATATATATATAATATATAGTATAATATATATAATATTCTATATATATAATATAAAATATATATATAATTGTATATATATATATATATAAAGAGAGAGAGAGAGAGAGAGAAGAGAGAGAGAGTTATCTTTACAACAAATGTACATAAATGGCTATGGTACTGTGAATAATTTGGCGTGAACAATTGTATGCCCATATATATATAGATAGATATATATGTATATATCTATATATATATATATATATATATATATATATATATATTGTTTACGTATGGGCCCGGCCTTGAAAGAACTCCGATACGTAAACAGAAATAGTTGAGGGAAAACAAAGTGAATTGCTTGAACTTACCGTAAAAAAGGATTTAAAGTGAACATTTACTCTAGAGGAAAGGTCGCCAGAAACTCAGCTAATTACTCTACAGCTATTTATTTACAAGAGGCTGCTTAACAGCCAAGGTTAAGTAAATGCAACTAGTCCCCACATGGACTAATAATATCTCTCAAGTGAATGATTGCTGGCGCAAAATGAAATTCACGTAATAAAGCTGGTTTCGAAATCTTGCGGTAATGCAACACTTGCGGGCGGACAGACTTGACACGTGACTCAGGGAATCTGGAAAAGATCCCAGATTAGACAAAATAAAAGAAAAAGGACTTCTTGCACAAGTTACGATTATTCAGTTCTCTAACACTGGGGCAAAGGAACTCTAATGTTTCACTGAGGTATGCACTGAAGACTTCATTTGTCTGGGATGATCACACAAGGGGAAGCATGTGGCCATGAGGCAGTGAGAGGAAACAAAGGGATGATTCTTTTTTATTTATTTAAGAATTGAATTGGGAAAATGGGGAGGAAATAGACTATAGGATGTAAGGAACTGGCAATATGCTGCTTCACAAGACGTACCTGGATGCCATGATCAGTGTGGACCTTTGTAGAAAATGTGGCGTCGGCTTTGTCTCAGGTCTGGGTCTCTTGGCGCGCCAGTAGCGCCGTTAGGCTTAAGTGTGGAAGGCTCGTGGCGGACATCCGTCCGAGGTCACGACTGGAGCTGTCTGAGGACGAATCCAGGTGTTTTTCATGGGTGTTGGGGGTCAGCTTAACCCCCCCACGAGCAGGGCAATCCTGGAAACAGAACATACAGCCAGCAGAGGGTTCACAGGAAAAAGAGCTTAAGATATAGGCCTAAGAAGTACCAGTCTGCCTACATCCTTCCCTTTGAGATACGTCCCTAAAGCTGACAAGAGTCTATTTTCCCCCAACTTAGGAACTCCCTATCTCTGGCTGGCGTGTTTTTGGTTTCCCGCCTAAAAATCAGCTGATATTTGGAGGAATATAGGCTGCCGTTTTACAAATCAAAATAATTACTTGAATGATTGGTAGACGAAAGAGATCAATAAACGTAGCAATATATATATATATATATATATATATTATATATATATACTATATATATATATAGATATTATTTACATATATATATATATATATATATATATATATATAATTATATATATATGATATGGTATGTGTATGTATATATATGTATAATATTTTTATATAAATACTACATACATATTAATGTATATATAAATATATATATATATATATATATATATATATATATATATATATATATATATGTATATATATATATTATATATATATATATATAACTTGAATCTTTTATATTATAGAAGAACAGAAAAGCATCTTAAGCAATGGGAAGTCCTCACAGCTGCCAAACCAATTCAGATAGGTACTTTCATGCAGAGAGAGAGAAGAGAGAGAGAGAGAGAGAGAGAGAGAGAGTGTGGTGAGGTGGCTGGTGTTGGTCATCAAGAGCATGAATAAAATGCAATGACGACTACAAGATTTAGCGTTATTATGAAAAGTGCAAGTTATTACAGCAACACCACCCAACATCCCTTCCCCAAATTAAAAAAAAAGGAGTGAATCATTAGACGATGTGCCTAAGAACAAAATGAGCTCGCATTCAAATCAAATAGAAGCTTTTAATTTTCCTCACTTAAGATTCTTTGAATTTTTATTCTATTCTAGTGATGCCTCTTTAAATATATGAATTCCATTGCTTCATGAACATTTCAAGTAAGAATTCGGTAGTTCAAGTGGGAGCTGTCTTGGTGCCTTACGCTAATTCATAGCTTCAGCTTATTAATCGTTCTAAGATCTTCCACATAATCGCCAAACGAAAGTTGACCTTATGTTCCAGAATTGATGGTTTGCAAGCAGAACCATCAATTCAAGCGTGAAAGATGGTAAACTCGTCTGTGCACGTTACGTGATGTACTGTTAGCACTACTAAAGGTTGATGGCAGCGTCCATTCTGTTATTTTACTTCCGTTCCTACATCCTTCCTTCCGTCTTGCTGTCCAGCCACTCTAACTACCTCTCTCAACTGTCTTAAGTGTTGATTGGGTAAAGGTTCCCCCAGCACTTCGCTTTATAGCTCAATTTTCATATATTAATCAGTCATCAATTCTCAGGCGTACTGATACAGTATAGATATTTTTCTGATGACCGTAGAAATAAATAAATATGTATGCGAATATCGACAAATTTTCTGCCTGGTAATATATATGTTTGATATCTCTATTAATAATCATCAAATGCTAAAAAGACGGTGACTCTATTTTCAGAGCTGTTAGACGTTGGTTTTCAAAAGCCTTCAATTCCTGAACATAGTGATTCTGCCTAGATTTATTTTTGATGATCATAGAAGGAAAAGAAAGTATGTCTTCGCTTATCGCCACATTTTCTCCATTGTAATGTAATTTGATATATTCATTTATAATCAGCAAATGCTAAGAAAGTTATGTAACTCCTGATGATCATAGAAGTAAAAGAAATCTTTGAATATCTGCAAATTGTCTCCACTGCAATGAATGTTGTATGTCTGTATTGTCTGCAGTTATAATTACCCAATGCTAAAAAAAGATTATAACTCCATTGTCGGAGGTGCTATAAAAAAAGAAAATAGAACAAGTTCCTTTCAAGTTTAAGGGATGAAAGTCGCCCTCGCTTGCTCGCGTGATTTTGAACCACATCGACTGAATTTCAGTGACACGAAATTCTAAAATAGATCGGTCCCCTAAGGTCTCTTATATTATCCCCCTCCCCCCCTCCCCCAACCTCGCTCTTTTCACTTCCCCCTTCGCCGTGAACTTTTTTACTTATGGACTGAGTTCGGGGAGGGTCAGGAAAAAGCTTCAGTCTTCACGCCAGAAAATTGTGAAATGAAATCCTGAAAAGGGTTATTCAGAGATTTAAAGGTTTTGACTTCTGGATTAATTCCTTTCTTTGCTTTTCCAACATCTTCTTGGTTCCTGTTGATTCGTTCTTTTTTAAAATATGTGTTTCCATAGGCTGGGGGCGGAGAAGCCGGGTTTGGTTGGGGTTGGGGGAAGGGGGGGGGGGTGGGGGGGGGGGGAGGGCGGGAATGAAACCACTGAGCCCCTTTACTCTTGTTCGTTTAGGTAATTCATTTTTGTATGCAAAACATGGGTCGGGTTTTGATAAATCCTTTATATTCCTTTTTCTTGATTTTCTCACTGTATTTATTATGCTTTTCTAAATTGTATCGCCAGTCCTGTTTGGCATAGTTTATTTGAAGTTAGTAAGGATGGAAAAAGTGGAAGTTTTGCAGCCTGTAACATTAAATCTAAAATATTTTTTTTATTGGAGATTCGACTGTAGTAGAAAATATTTTTCCCAAAATAAAACACTACGATGTTGATAATATTACATAATACATAAGAAAGTATTACTCAATGAAGGAATATATATATATATATATATATATATATATATATATATATTTATATATATGAATATATATAATATATATATATATAATTATATATATATATTTATATATATATACGTATATATATATATATATATATATATATATATCTATATATATATATAATATATATATATATATACATATTAACGCCTAGTAATGAATATACACTCATTTGCATAAACGACTTTGAGAAATAGTCCACGTTTCATGTCACTGTGATCAAAATTGGACAGATAAAAAAAAAATCAGGAGTTTTTTTTTTCCAGTAAAAATTAAGCATAAATTCAATAAGTTATTTGGTTTACCAATAAACCTCTTGCCTAGAAACACGTGAAAGAAAGTGTTGCAGTGATTAGAAAGACGCGTGAAAAAAAGTATTGCAGAAAAGTGTTGCAGTGATTAATATCTTCGGCAACTGTTTTCGCATAATACATAACAGATTAGTAACCGTCAGTTGACCCCTGGCTGAACTTGACACGTTCCATTCTAGTATATAATAACACTCCATTCTACTCCATGAATAATAAATTCAAACACACACGCAAACATACTCTAAGTTCTGTTCTTGCAAGCATTATGTCTGTTCTTTAGCAAGGTTTCATATTTCATATTCGCAAGCACAGTAATCAAGGTAATTGCAACCACTGGAAGTGGTTGATGCTGGCGTTGCAATCAAACTCTGCAAAGTAACTTTCTCGTCACGAAAGATTGCATAAACTGATTAATGGTTTCCTGAGAACACGTCAGCCCATAGAACTTATTTTCTCCTAAGACTTGTTGACACTAATGAACGGTTTGAGCAGAGGTGATGGACAGTGTTTCATAATTATTGATGTATATTTTATATACGCATAATTAATGATACATATTTAATATACATAATTATTAATAAATAATTTATATACATAATTATTAATACATATTTAATGTGCACATAATTATTGATACAAATATATACATAATTAATAATACATATTTTATAAACAAATAATTCATACATACTTTATATACACAATTATTAATGCATATTTTATATACACATAATTATTACATAATTTATATACATATTATTAATAGGTATTTTATATACACATGCAGATATCATATAGTGCTTTCGTAAACAAACCAAATTGAGGGAAACAGAAATTGCAAATATATATAGTCATATACGGTGGATACTACAAAGTGAGATGTGGGATTATATTTTGCTATGGTTGTTCATTTAAATACTCCAAATAGCTATCTTTGCATATGATCAGTTTTCCTTAACTTCATGAATAATATCTACATACTTCCGTCGTCTTTTTCGTTCAATGGTATTGTTGTACATTAAGTTCCATCATAATAGTCTTTGGAAGCATTGTTGTTAATTAATGATTTCTTGTTTTCGCTTCTAATACAGGTGAGCAATGTGTATACCTAAATTTATCGTGTTTAATCATTAGCGATTAAAGAATATTTTATGACAAAGGTTTATTTGTGGTTAGATTACTTTGTTTTTTCCTTCTTATTATTTTAATTTGTTTTCGCTTTTAATACAGATGAGCAATGTGTAGAACTAAATTTATCGTGTTTAATCGTTAGCGATTAAAGAATATTTTCTGGCTAAAGTTTATTTGTGGTTAGATTAATTTGTTTTTTCATTCTTATTTAAGGTTATAAAGATTTACCATACCTAGTAGACTGGTAGCCATTACCACTTTATGTTGGAGATGTTTTTGTTAATTATATATATATATATATATATATATATATATATATATATATATATATACAAATATATACATACCATACATATATATATATATATATATATATATCTAATAAAAGGAGCCCATAAAAACACCAAAATATAGAGAGAAAAGTACTATATTTCAGAGACTGCTGTCTCTCTCTTCAGGTACACAGTCTCTGAAATATAGTACTTTTCTCTCTATATTTTGTGTTTTTATGGGCTCCTTTTATTAGATGGAATTCTGGTGTTACAGAACATTTTTAACCCAGTCTATATATATATATATATATATATATATATATATATATATATTTATATAATATATATATGTATATATGTGTGTATACCATCTTGATGGCGTGTGCTAAGCGTGCTGGAACCTGGCGCTGCCCGTAATATCTCTCCTACCCTCTGGATTCCCTACCTACCCCTCCTCCACTGGGGTGGACAAACAGGTTCACAGGAGGAGGGTGGATGTGTTATGTCCCCCTCCCCTACCCTTCTGATCTCATATATATATATATATATATATATATATATATATATATGTGTGTGTGTGTGGTGTGTGTGTGTTATATATGTGTGTATGTATATATATATAATATATACGTATATATAAAATGTATATATATATATATATATATATATATATATATATATATATATATATATATAATTCTGTTAATCAAACGAAAAATTCATATTTCCAGCGAGAAATGATGTTAGCAAAAAACTGGCTCTAAGAAATAAATCTTTTCTGTTGGCGTTAGTCTTTAAACGGGTGGAATGTTTGACTAGATTTTTTAAAACTTTTCAGACATGCACAGGCAGGAAGAGAAAAAGAGAGAGAGAGAGAGAGAGAGAGAGAGAGAGAGAGAGAGAGAGAGAGAGAGAGTTCTTTATTTCCTTATCTTGATACATTTAATGTGTTTGAATAAATAATAACAAACTTGACTGACAGATCAATGAAGTATGAATTGTTTGATAGCATATTAAGAACTGTAGTTTCCTAAATGCCCGTCTAGAATTAATTTTAGGATTAACTCTCATTTCTAGTGATTATATTTTTTCTTAATACATATCTTTTCCTCCCGTTAATCTTCAAGGGGCATAGTGATTTAGAAAGATAAAATCGGTAGAAGATGACCTTTTGATATTAAGTACTTTGGGCTGAATACTAAATATACAAAATTTAAGGTTTAGGAAAAAGGAAAAACTTAGTCATCGAACTACAGTAGGATGTTATATCAGTTCTGCCAGTTAACGGTAATTCAGATTATTCTATCATTTTTCTTAAAGTGTACTTTTACTTTCCCATTATAAAAAAGCAATTTAAAATATAAATAATCTGTAGTGGTTTTCATTAATAGCAACTCAGAGGGTAAATACCAGCAATAACCTTTTCATGTAGTCGTCATTTTAAATCAAATATTTCGGCCAAACCAGAGAGTAAAACCTAAGAGTTAATATATTATTGCATGCAAAAATAACAACCATTTCTCGGGTGTTTTTTTTATTGTTAATGAAGCATATAAAAATCAGAACAAAAATGGCAAATGACTCCCGACACACAAAGTGAGAAAAGAAGCTCTTGTAGACATCAGAACGTCTGCGACAAACAATCAATCAGATATTCATTGCACATCACTAATTAGCACTGCCATTCATTGCACACTCAGGATTTACCTCCCATTGACTCCACTTATGAGATTGCACTTTTGCATTTCTCGAAGGTTCTATTGAATTGCGTCACTTTCGGATGAATACCTCATTAGGACTTGAAAGATTAGTTACCAGTGGGGAAATTAGTCGCGATAATTAGTCGCCTTAACCACGGCATTGTCCTGTGCGGTTTTGTAGTGAAGGAAAAGTGATAATGAGAACGATAATAACATCGAGGGAATTTCGTCTCCTTATACGGTTTTCTGCGGAGGAAAAAGAGAGAACGATGAAATAGATAAAAGATGGAAACGTTCAAACACATATTTGGTCATTTCTCGGGGATCGTAATTAAATCATCCGTCGTGTTTTAGTTCGAAATGACTGCTGAAGTTGAGCTATGTCAAGGGGCGAATGTTCATTCCAGTTTCATCAAGATAGGGTATTGAATATCGTTTCACGGTTCTTTGTTTCATATTATTTCGTGAAGTTTCAGAAAGCTTTGGTCACACCTTGACTGAAATTAAAGGATAATGGATGAATTGCTAATAGACAAACACTGTATACCAG
>NC_061089.1:54171229-54178729 GCF_015104395.2 Macrobrachium nipponense
CTATACTCTGTTTTTTCCCATCTTGTCCACCCGCCTGTGGTATTTGCGTATGGTAACACTGCGTCCCGGGCTTTAGATAGTTACGCTGTGTAAATTTTTGGTAAATAAAAGGATATTTGGGTGTACATTTGCAACTGAAAAGTGTTTTAATAATTTACTGTATACGAATTACACCGTTAATATTCGAAATAGGATATTATTATTATTGTTGAATGTAAGCTGAATGTAACTATCTAAAGCCCGGGACGCAGTGTTACCATACGCAAACACCACAGGCGGGGGACAGATGGAAAAAAACCGAGTATAGTATCGAAACGTAGGTGCTTAACGTAAAACTTGACAGGAATAAGTGAAGTATCTGACAAATATCAAGAATCAATATTTTGAGCATATGGCTTACCTTTTCACACCAGTGGTATATCAATTTCGGGAACAGGGTATACCATTGGTGTGAAAGGGTATATAAACCCTTTCACACCAATGGTATACCCGTTCGAGTACAGGGTATGTAAATATTCAACTCCAACGGTGTTACCATTTCGAGGATATTGAATACTTTAAGCACCAATGGTATATCGATTTCGGTTACAGCTTTATAAACCGTTTCACAACAATGGTATACCCGTTTCGAGTACAGGATATATAAATACTTAAACACAATGATATAATCATTTCGAGGACAATGGTATATCCATTTCAAGTACAAGTTTATACACCCTTTCTCACCAATGTTATTCCCATTTAGAGTACAGGAAATTTTATAAATAAACACCAGTGGTATAACCATTTCGAGGAGACTTTGAATACTTAACCACACATGGTATATTCAATTCGAGTTCAGGTTTATAAACACTTAAACACAAGTGGTATATCTGTTCAGTATCACGTTTATAAATAATTTAAACACCAATGGTATACCAATTAGGTTACAGGTTTACAAACCCATTCACACCACTGGTATATCCATTTTAAGTACTAGGTTTGTAAATAATTTAACACTAATGTTATAGACATTTTGAGTAGAGGGTCTGATATACATTTCGAGTTGAGGGTTTGTAAACCGTTTACATTAACGGTAAACCCACTAATCTAAGGTTAAAAAAAGGGGGGGAGAGCATTAACATGTGTTACTGACATTGGTAAGAAATTCACAGTTCTATACCTTTTCACACAAGTGGTAAACAGTGGTTTCAGTGATCTTGACTTAGGTAGTTAACGCGTCTGTTTCACCCTGTAAAAAATCTCAGACCTGAATGAGTCTGTAATAGGTGGCCAAAGGAAGAGTTTCTGAACCTTTATAGACAAGCAGCAAGAAATAGTGAAGCAACAAGAAGTAGATGAAAGAGAATAATAAGGAAAACCTTCTGGTGCATGCAGTGCACCTCCTGCAATGCATTGTAGGTATTACTCAGGCGTCTTTGCAGCGTCCCTTCGACCCCAAGCTGCAACCTCTTTCATTCCGTTTACTGTACCACCCCCATTCATATTCTTTCTTCCATCTTGCTCTCCTGACTATTGTTTCACAACTGCTAGGTTTTCTGTTTACGCCTTTCAAAACTTTCTACTCTCAAATGCCCTTTCGGTGCTGAATGACCTCATAGATCCCATTCTAATTAGTTTTAGCCAACACCCGAAGTAGTCATAAACAAAGGACCTACTATGAGATTCAGGGTCTCTGTAACACGGTTTTTTGGACTTTGCTCCTTGTCAAAGCATCGGATGTAGCTGAAAGTTGACATATGTATATTTTACAACCACACACAAATTTTGTCAGCATTATCAATAACCTAAACCCGATAGTTTTAAATTTTATAGAGTAAAAATTATCTAGCCGACGCCATGGCCAATGATTACGAGCCAAGAGTCGAAAAACATTCATTACGTAAGCAAGGTAAACACCTTTTGACGGAATGTTGCCCCGTCCATCCACCAGACAGAAACTCCATCGGCTCTGAAACCCTAAGACTTTATGAATGGGGGAACGATACATAGATGTGGGTGGGGTATCAGTGCTAGCGTAGTAATACTACTGTAGTAGTAGTGCCGCAACAGTATAGCAGTAATATACATGAATTAAACGTTTAGGTCAACTGCTGGGATCCTTGAGGATCATTTAGCACTTCTTACAACTACTCGAGAAATTAGTTTTTATAGCCAGAAGTTAAATTTTCTAATCCAACAATGCCCATGGTAGCCTTCAGTGTTATCCTGAATTATAACGAGGCGAAAGTGGGTGGAGCCTCATGAAGTCATCATTCTGACGATAATTATTGGTGAAGGTTTAAAGCCAATATACAGTACCGACTATTTTTTTTCAGTAAATAGGTAGATAGCCAATAAATAAAAATTGCTTGACATTGGATATAGCAGTTATCAAATCAAGCTTGTCTACTATGTTTTTGAAAATCACCAACTATTCCCTACATCTTGTCAGTCTGATTGTGAC
This sequence comes from Macrobrachium nipponense, assembly GCF_015104395.2. Taxonomy (NCBI): domain Eukaryota; kingdom Metazoa; phylum Arthropoda; class Malacostraca; order Decapoda; family Palaemonidae; genus Macrobrachium; species Macrobrachium nipponense. The sequence goes on from NC_061089.1 coordinate 54,173,676, forward strand.
CTATAAAGTAGACTGTAATTTTCTTAATAAGAACTTCCTATTTTGGGAGTTAGACCTAATAAATCGAAGTGTTTTTTGTATTTATTAACATATTTTGTTGGTTTGTTCATTATGACAATTATCAGTGGAGAGGTTCCAGAGTTCATAAAGGTGTACTGCTTTGCTTGTATTTAAATTTGTATGTCATTGTTGCCAGAGGTATAGCCTTCCTTACGTATAGCCAATCATCCATCGAGAAAGAGGGAAGAAATGCTGTCATAAGTTACGTAACGAGTGCGTTCGAAACCTTTTCTCTGAGTAAGTTGGCCCGTCTTCAAAAAAAGTCACTTTTACATTATAAGTACCAAATTTATTCAACCTACGTAATGCAGAATACAGTCAAAATTTATGTTTAGATATAATATGTATTCTGAATAAGCGTTATATTTATGAAATGCATAGATAAAAAGTTATTGCGAAAAAACCGTGTTACAGAGGCCCTGAATCTCATAGTAATGTACAGTTAAAGTACCCGTTCTTGAATCCTCAGATCTTTGCAGTTAAAAGACCTTAATGGGACGAAAGCATCGTTGCTGTGGTTAACAACAGACTCTTGGCTCTACCCATAAGTACCTTCTCGTTTGCATGTACTATTTATTCTTTCTTCCCTCTCTTGAATACCTTTCATCTTTGTTCCCGACTCTCCGCTCGCATTACGAAGCGGTGTATAATCTTTCAATTTCCTTCCGCGTGAACTCGTCTTTGTTGTTGTTTCCTGTGCTTTCAAGTAATTCATTTCCGTCTCTCTCTCTCTCTCTCTCTCTCTCTCTCTCTCTCTCTCTCTCTCTCTCCCCAAAATAGCTACGGGATAATTATTTCTTCGTGTCTCCCTCAAAATTAGGAATGTTTAAAGCCTCTCTCTCTCTCTCTCTCTCTCTCTCTCTCTCTCTCTCTCATAAGAAGGCTATCGTCTCCCTCAATTGAAACCAGGGATGCATAAGGATTCTCTCTCTCTCTCTCTCTCTCTCTCTCTCTCTCTCTCTCTCTCTCTCTCTCTCTCTCTCTCAGTAATAGCAAAGACTTGTCTCCCTCAAAACGAGGGTCGTGTAATGATTCTCTCTCTCTCTCCTTCTCTTTCTCTCTCTCATAACAAAAGACTATTGTCTCTTAGAACCAGAGCTGTGTAATGATTCTCTCTCTCTCTCTCTCTCTCTCTCTCTCTCTCTCTCTCTCTCATAGCATAAGGCTGTTGTCTCTCAAAACCAGAGATGTGTAATGACTTTCTCTCTCTCTCTCTCTCTCTCTCTCTCTCTCTCTCTCTCTCCTCTCTCTCTCTCTCCCGGTTTTTGGAGAGAGAGAGAGAGAGGAATAATGGTTCTCCCGAGCAATTATGGTTGCACGCGGAAAGGCCGTAAATAATTCATCATGTAATTGCCCCATTGAAAGGTTTATGAGACATATAATAGCTTACATGCACACTTTACCGTTCCAGCAGGAGTCGGGTCGATATCAGTAACAATGATGGAAATAGTGTCCTGTATTGCGACCGATATTAATGCACTAATGTGTAAAGTACTTGCACCTGTAAGTAGACCAACCGGGGCATTGATTATTGCTTACTTTCCAGGTGGACAAAGTAATGCCACTTAGAGAGGTATTAAGCTTATTCCAACTGTCCTGGCATTTATACCTGTTATTGTGGGGTTTTTTTTTTCTTCAGAAATCAATAATCATTACGTTTTATTGTCTTGCTCAGCCCTCGCCTTTAAAAAAAAAAGGATAACTTGAAAGCGAAAGATTTGTCAAAGTCAGAGAGCTGCTGCATTGCGTTTATTCCGTAGTAGTTTTTTTTTTTCTAATTTATGGCAATTCATTATAGGTTTACTTTGAATTGTTTTTATTTCATCAGTATTCCGATGATTATTACGTAGACATTTTTTGTCTATATCTGTAACTGCCATTGTTGTAAATACTTTCCATTTTCTTGTAGGAGCGTCAGATTACTCCTGTCAATTATATTTTTATTTTTATTTAAATCTTCGACAGTGGAACAGAGACGGACATTTCGTTGCCTATCCTTCGGTTTTGAACTGCAACAAAAATAGAGAAAACGAAAATATAGAAAACGGGAATGATACAGAGGTCCTGTCAGACTTGTAATAAAGAAGCCACTCGTCAATTTCTCCCTGTAACTTGGACTCAAACCTGTCTGCAAGGATTTAAAGTACTACTCGAGCTATTATATTTTCGCTTACTCGTGGAGTAAGCCTACATACTACTTTCTTGTTGTTGTGGAGGTAGGAAAGGATTATGTAAGTCCCTAAAATGGTCTGAAAAAGGTGTTTCGCGTCGAGTTAAAAATTCAGAAATTTTAGGACAGGATACTTATGATTTATTTATTAGAATGAAAACGTAAAAAATAAACAATGTGCATGTTAAACAGTACAGAAAAATTATTTCTAATAAGACATAGCTTGTTGATTTGCATGAGGGGAAAATCTTGCGTGCATTCCGAGTAAGCTGGAAGTCGGATCACGCCTTGTCTTTTGCAGGGCTGAACCGCATTTCCTAACGTGGATGGCTCCATTGAATAAATAGACACTAGTTACTATCAAATGCATATTTTAAACTGTTGTATCAACCTATGAATTGACTATGAACTATTTACTTACATAGGGTTTTTAAATATTTGTTAATTTATATTCATTTCTGGAATGGTTAGAAATGTAATTTCTGGATCGGTAAGAAACTATTTCCCTGAATGTAAGTGTTATCTTAATTGATACTCTCATAGGATTGCATGACGTCACAGGGTCATAAGCATTACAGGTTGGTGCTGGATTGAAAGTCTTGTTGAACTTCATGAATAAAATTCATGTTAAGTATCATCTGGTTTACTTTTTTGGAGCATAAATATTATGTTATACAGTTTTTCGCCTGACGATATAATATGCAAACCATATACTAGTTTACACTCTCTCTCTCTCTCTCTCTCTCTCTCTCTCTCTCTCCTCTCTCTCTCTCCTCTCTCTATACAGTTCATAGGTATGATAAATATGTCACACAGTTAAAACGATTCCCTAAAAACTTATTGTCTTTCCATTCTTCCAAAGGTTTGTACACTGCCTTTTCCCAAAACCATCAATTCATTTCTCTTTAAAAAATATGTGAATTCTTGCTAAGACTTATATCCCTAAATTTCAGGAATTTGGAGCCTGATGAGTACAAATTAGTTTTTTTTCCTAAAACGTTCAGGGTATTCAACTTTACCTGCTAATTACAGCTGTTTTTCTCAGGACTTCTATTATTTTGGGGTTATTGTTTTTCACTAAAAGTTTCAGTTCCCCCACTAGGTTTTGCATTTTCGATTAACAGATTATTTTCCTGTGACATTTGAAACGTAAATTGACAATAATAGAAAATTTAAGCAGAAATGAAAAGAATAACTCGGGTCTTTCCGTACGATAACAACTGGATGAACTCCTCATTTGCCTGTCCTACATATGACGTCACGTCATACCTTGTTCAGTCAGTCACTTGAAGTTTGTATTCATCGATTTTGTCGCGTTTTGAGGTCTTGGACTTAACCTGCTTAGGATACGTGCAGAGGCCGTTCAATTTTATTTAGGGTGGAATGCGAACTTAACGGTTATTATTGTTTGAATTTGATGAAGTGTGCTCGTAGTGAAAACGACCGTTTCAAGAGGAACGCTGAAAGTAATCTGGGTTCACTATGGGACTAATGGAATATTTTCTCCAGTATTTCGTTCTTATGTATTTGGAGATCCAGAAGAGTGTCTTGGAAGTATTTGATCAGAATTTGTCAAGTAGTTTCCCATCAAATGAACGCGCCATATCATAAAAACCGAAAGCTGCGTCCCAAGAAAACCATCCCTCTGTATATGGTAAGTAGACTTCGTTGCCGTATGAATTTATTTAGAAAGGATTTGTTTGGCCCCTGACAATCAGGTAGTACATCAGACAGAAAGACCATTTGATGTTAAATCCGATCGGGTAGGATCTTGAAGGAGGTCAACTTGGCATAGTATTAAAGTCTGGTTTTAGTTAGGCTAAGCCACCGACATCAAGATTAGGCTTTTTCGGATGTTGCGTAAAAGGAAATTTTAGATGCTACAATGATCGTTGCCACCTTCTTTATTGATGATATTTGTTCTTTGATGTTTCTGTTACGATGGATGTCTTAGGTTCTCGCCTGTTGTACCCACGTTTCATGAGGGCTGAAACAAGGATCTTTTTTTTGAATAGCAATGGAAAGCTTCCAAATAAAAAATTAAAATTAGTCGAAAAAATATATTGCTCAATAGGAAAGTTACATGTGCTGAAATATATCAGGGATACTGTATTTCCTTTTATTGTTTAATTTTTTTTTTCCGGGTGGAAAATATTTTTTTAGTAAAATATGAAACCATTCGCAGACTATCCAAAATTTAATTTGGGTTACTAAATCTTTGCCAGGTGGACTATTAAATGCACATTTCTGATTATCGACCAATAACTGAAATAAAGTTTAAGCTCCGATCAAAAATAAGAATCTAAAGTGGACAGAAGGTTTTTTTTTCCTCTTCCCAACCATCTATTAAATTCCACCCTTTTAAATATTTTTTTACTTCCTACAGGACTCTTTTAAATCCCACTATGTTTTTTTTACTTCCTGTCCAAGCGTCTGTTAATCCCCACCGTATTTTTTTACTTCCACCAGGAACCTTTTAATTTCAACCGTGTTATTTTTTTTTACTTCCTCCAAGCGTCTGTTAAATTCCACCGTGTTTGTTTAATTCCTACAAGAGTCTGTTAAATTCCATCGTGTTTTTTTTTTTTTTTTTTACTTCCTACAAGCGTCTGTTAAATTCAACCGTGTTTTTTTTCCAACATCTGTTAAATGCCATCGTGTTTTTGTAACTTTCGCCAAGCATCTGTTAAAGTCCACCATGTTTTTTTTTTTTTTCTCTTCCGCCTGGCATCTGTTAAATTCGACCGGTTTTTTTTTTACGACCTCCAAACATCTGTCAAATTCCAAAGTGGTTTTCGTTACTTCCTCCAAGCATCTGTCAGAT
>NC_061089.1:54183729-54206229 GCF_015104395.2 Macrobrachium nipponense
AAACTTGAGGGAAGAGGATTGGATCCATTTTGACTGTTGTGCTCCGTTGACTGCGGGACATTACTTCCCCAGTCTTAACAATTCCTTACAATTCCCCAAAGTGTATGAACCCGTGGGGAGTAGTTCCGTCAGTGCACCTCGCGTGATGTACTGTAGTCATTATTTCACTGTAGGCATTACTCAAGGTTCCTTGCAGCGTCCCTTCGGCCCCTAGCTACAACCCCTTTCATTCCTTTTATTGTACTTCCGTTCTTATTCTCTTTGCTTACTTTTTACTTTCCCCCTCTCCTAGCAATTGATTCATAGTGTAACTGCGAGGTTTTCCTCCTGTTACACCTTTTAAAAGTTACTATTGTCTCAGCGCTTGTCCTTATAGTCATTACTAACGGTTGTTTACAGCGACCCCTCGGCCCCTAGATGTACTGATATTTGTACCTTTTACTTTACTTCCGTTTCCATTTCCTTTCTTTCATGTTGCTGTCCAACTACTCCAACTCCCTCTTTTCATTGTCTTAAGATTAGAATGGGTGAGAGTGATTCTCCCCGATAGTCAGACTTTCTTAAAACATCCAAAATCATACAATACGGAGTTGGAGACCCAGTTCTCGTGTTGACAAACTATTGTAGATTCGCATTACCCGTGAATCTAATGTCTAGGCCGGTCCCTCACGCCGCACCTGATTGGCTGTTGATAAGCCAATCACTGGACTGGAAACTCTCAGTCTCTCTCGAGAGTTCACATAGGCAGGATGTGTGTTCCACCTCTCCTGAGGGATAAGTCTTTCAAAAGTATCCTTCAGAAGAGGTGGAACATACATCCTGCCTATGTGATCTCTCGAGAGAGACTGAGAATTTCCAGTCCTGTGATTGGCTTATCAACAGCCAATCATGAGCGTCTTAAGGGACTGGCCTAGAAATTAGATGCACGGTTCATGTGAATCTACTATAGCAGCCATAGACACTTCCTTAGGTTGTGGTTAATGAAACAGATCAATGATTGTTTGGAGTAATTGAATCGTTACAAGGTTTCTAATTGCTATGCATTGAATTTGTATTGTTAAAATTTTCTTTGTACGTATGAATACCGTAAATAATCTGAATGCGCTCTTAATCAGGTTTTTATATCAGTAGATAGATATTTAAGTACCAACTTCACTTCCCTCTACGATGACCCTGGATAATGAGACGCCAGTCGAGAGCATAAGATCAATTGCGTTTTAAAAGTCCCGCTCCTTGTGTTCTGCACATCCGAACTGGGAAAATAAAGAATATAAATAAAAAAGGTCACATACCACTTGTTCATTATCGACAATCACATCCATAACTTATTCATGAGTCTTCTGAAGTCGAGGCATTTGCATTCGAAGGAACTGAAATATTCAAGCAAGGAATAATAGTACGACATTATTTCCTGCTCTTATTGCGTTGCAGTATTGACGTTTGTAGCCGAGACCTTACGAGAAGAGAGAGTTCTTTAATATTAATGCATACAAAGGAAATGCGTTTTCTATTCATAGCCTAGAAAGGTCAAACAGACGCGGTTCTGGAATCATTCTCCATAATGTCGAGGATTTCTGAAGATGTCGTCCGTTTATTTTTGCTTCATTCATTAAAACTGACATATGATTTAACTTGAGCAAACGCACAGCATATATATTATATATTATTATATATATAGTATATATATATATATATATATATATATATATATATATATATATACATACTGAGCGGTTCTGTAACACGTTCCATACAAATCAACGAGTATTGATATGAAACAACTTTTTTTTATTGCTCCTTAGTATTACATGGTATAAAGATTAGATATAGAAATAATGTCATCTGATTAGCTAAGTACAAAATTGCTGGTATTAACATGTGCTACAGCAATATATGTAGTAATAATATGGGGGTTGGTATTAATGGGAGTTATAGTTTACACATTATCCAATTAATGTAAAAGCACATACACACACACACAAATACAAACTCACCGAAGAAAATACTTGTTCATTATAGAGTATAAATCCTTAGAATTGCCTCCAACTTTTTCATGCGTATTGATATATCCAAGTTTGTTCTTTGTCTCCGCAAAGTTATTCTGTAATAGAGTCGAAAAGTACCCAAACCTTTCAATATTGTTGATCTTAAACTTCCTTAATTGAATATTCAAGTATCTTCTTTGTCTAGAAGAAATAACTGGCTGATAGGGCAAAAAAAGGAGAAGAAGAAAAAAAAAAGATCTGGATTACCAACATACTTACTATGTCTCCGAGAAATTACTGATTAACTAGGAAGGGAAGAAACACCTATGTAGCTTATCAATAATGAAGATTTCTATCTCCTCTTCCAATCGGTTCCTCCTCCCCTCCACCCCTCCCATCCTCTACTTTACATCAACCCAGCTGACATTCACAGAGACCGACCCTTTCGGGGGCATAAATCAGCCAATCTTCCTTTTTATTGCTGCCCATAACACACAATATCTCATGATTGAATAGCATAATGGTGTGGACCGAGAGATTTATAGAGACACCGTACCGCGGGCGTGACTCCACTATAATATCGCTTCCTACGCTAGGCATTAGGGGTACTTGTTGATAGAACTTTATTAGTCTCCCCCCTGACGGTTTTCTGTTCTCTCTCTCTCTCTCTCTCTCTCTCTCTCTCTCTCTCTCTCTGTGTCAACTGAAATGGGATTTAATATGATGTGCTGCAGTGAACGTTCGTTCTACTAAATGCGTTGAGTGCCTTCTTTAATTTTAGGTTTGTAACTAATGAACGCTTAAAATTGTGAGGACTATAACAACTGAATTTATTATGAATGGTGGAATCGACGAAACATGACGATAATTTCTGATTCACCTTAGCATCTGCGAATTCTAATGGAATTCAATGTTAACCCTCAAGACATTTTTCATGCGCCGTTTGATGCTGACGGCTCTCTCCTTTCATTATCAAATGCGGATTTCTTCATTATTATTAAAATATTAATGCGAAGAATAAAGATATCAAAGGGGAACGGAAGCGAACATAATAATTTATTAGAAATAGAACAAGTGGAGAAAAAGAAAAGGTTTTAACGACAATTGCCTCTGGTTTTTATGGACAATAATAATAATAATAATAATGGTTGTAGGTCCACAATAATATAGCATGTGAGTATATGTTCTTTAATGGATATTAAAAGCTTTCGAACCTTGTACTCGCCCGCCCGTCCCGGGACACGTGGCGGCCTCGCCCGCCCTCGAGGGACATGAGGCCGGCCTCACCCACCCCGTCCTGGGACATGTGGCCGGCCTTGCCCGCCCACCCCGGAACATGAAGCAGGCCTCGCCGACCCGGGGCATGTGGTCAGCCTAGCCCCGCCCGTCCCGAGACATGTGGCCGGCCTCGCCTGCCCATCCCGGAACATGTGGCGGGCCTCGCCTGCCCTTACCGGGACATGTGGCCAGCCTCCCCCTCCCATCCTGTAGCCGGCATCTCTCGCCCGTACCTGCATCCGGTCCGCATCCATGGCGGCCTCGCCGTACCCATGCCAACGGATCCAGTGGTCGGCCTTCGCATGCCCTGTCCCAAGGGAACCACACGGGCCACCAGCCTCAACCTGCCCACCATTCCTGTGACATATGGCGGGGCTCGGCCACCCGGTCCTGGGCAACCCGTGGGTGCTCGCTTCGCTTGCCCGTCCCGGGACACATGGGGGCCGGGTCCCGTCCCGCCCATACCCGGGATAAGTGGTGGGGCTCCCCCCGACCCCCCCCCCGTTCCGCGACCCGTGGCGGGCCTCGCCCGCCATCCCGGGTGTCCGGGGCGCCCGTCCCGACTGGCCCGCCCTGTTCCGGGACACGTGGCGAGTCTCACTCACCTGTCCCGGGACACGTGGCGGGCCATGGGTCCCGGAAAGAGCAACACTTATGCTTAGCCTTAGAACCAGAATATGCCAATGAATCGTTTCATTTCTCCTGGGGCTTCTCTGAATCTTCTGCTGCTTCTCCTGGCACTCTTGAATCCTACTGAATCCTCTCAATTCTCTTGGGGCTTCTCTGAATCCTCTGCTTCTTCTCTTGGCATTCCATGAATCCTCTTATTTTCCTCACGGTTTCTACAATCCTCCCATTTTCCTTTCCCTTTCAGGAATCAATAAACTCTAAGAAAACATTTTAACATATTTTTTTCCGTTCAAGTTCAATTTCCTTCAAGGATGAACAAAGCAAACTTATTACAAATAAACATCAAACATTCCATACAACAAACATTCTCCTCAAATTTTTCACATCTGATCCGTCTGAGCGAGGCCAGCGCAGACTTGAAGATCGACAGCAGCTTCTGCAGTTTCCAGTTGTCCTTCTCAAGGCGTCTTTATTTCTCCTGGAGGGTCTTCATGTCGCAGACCAATTTCTCCTTCGCTCCTTGCAGCTGTCGAACCTCATCTTCCAGCTGGTCGTTCCGTTCGCCCTTGACACCGGTCTTCCTCTCCAGCGACTCCTTGCAGCGATTTCGTCCATCTAGAAGGCATAGCCAAAGCTCGTTCCTCTTGAGTTTCGCAGCCCGAACTTCACACTGGAGTCCACACTTTTCCTTCGTGAGGTCTTCCACTTCCTTCTGTCGGATTCCCGCTTTTCGGTCGCGTCTTTTTGTTCTTGGATAAGCCTCGCTATCCGCGCTGCTTCTTTGGTCTTTAGCTGCAGGTCTTTCTCCTTCTGTCATAGGAGTTTTTCGAGCCTCTTAACCTGGCAGTTTACCTCTGCCAACTGCATTGTCAGTTCCCTTATCCTCTCACATAGGGCTTCGTTTCTTTGCCTGATTTCCCCAGCTGCCGTTTCTCTGTCTTCTCATGATCGTTCTCCCTTTTCAGAAACAACGTTTCAGCTTCGAGCGAGTGGGCCCTTTCTTGCCAGGCCTGCTGTTGCAACACCTCCTGAGTGATCTGGATCACACGAGTGCGTTCTTCCCTTCCGCAAGCCTTCTGAATCTCTTCATGGTAGTCGAGCCTCTGTTGCAGCTGAAGAAGTATCCTGTCCAAGTTCACCTGCTGCTCTCTCTTGCGCTGGATGGTGTCTCGCAAGGCCACAATTCTCTCGTTCAGTTTCTTTTCCTTGGGCTGTTCAGCTCCATCATCAGCAGTCAGGAGGAACGAACCAGTGAATAGGCCGCCACAGTTAACAAGATGACTATTCCTGCGTTAGACTTCTCTCCGTACTTCGAACAACGTCCCAACAACAGCTGAAGTGTGTTACCTGCAGAAGCCATACCCAATTCATATAACTCTCCTCTCTCTATTTTTCCTTGATTTCTATATTTTACAAGAGATATTTCGATTTCTCAAAATTATAGCCAGAGAATCTGATAGATTTTAATGAGCCTTGTCTTTGGGGGTGTTTTTTTATAAAATTGCTGAAAATATATATCTCTCTCCCTCTGCTTTTTCTTTGACGCTTTCAAGATTTGAATTTAGGGGCAAGCATTTAGGATTTTTTGCCAGTTTACAATTTACCTTTTTCTTTTGTTCTTGATTCTCTCTTCTCTTCTCCTCTCTTCTCTCTCTCTTCTCTCCTCAATGCGGTTTTTTTTTTCAATAATCAAATCTATTAAGGGGATAAATAGGGAAATCTGGTCAACCGTTTATCTCACCTTTTTGTCTAAAAAAAATAAGGAAAAACCAAATACTTTAACTAACGGGGGCAATTGGAAAAGAACAGGAAAAAAAATTTTCGCCCGTTTCTAAGCCTTTTAAGTTTTATTTTGATTGAATTTTACAAGATAACTAAAAGATACAATTCTAAATGAATTAGCGGAGACCATCAAATAGAAAAGTAAACATATATTTATTTTATTATAGTAAATTAACTACTCAACCATAGGATTTGATTTCCAAAACTATAGGTAAGCTTTAATATTTTTAAATTTATATCATATGGATACACGCCGAAAAAAGATAAACGAAATTTAATTATATTAAATTCTGTCCTATATAAAAGTGAAAATAAGATATAAAGGAGTATAATTTTATTAGAACGTAACTTGGTTCGTAAATTGAAATGCGATATAGAAATGAAGTAGAAAATCCTAACAACCCCATTTCTATTTAAGGCCAAATGACACTAGACTTACTATGACTGACGTCAAAAATAGGTCCAGTTCTATTTGTAACTTGACTCGACGCGACATGACGTCACTCGATGCATTCGGTGTGAAGGGTTTCTTTCAAAGCCCCATAGAAAGATGTGTTAAACTGGGTTGGCGATTCACGGTGAGTCATGAATTACCGCGACTCGACGCGATGCATTTGGTGTGAACGTACACTAGCACAAAATATAGATAAACCACGGCGAAACGGTGTAGGCGAGTCACTGTGTCGCCGTGTTTAGTACTATAGTAGTTTCACATCAGCCATGCATTTGATGTCTAGGCCAGTCCTTTACGACGCTCCTGATTGGCTGTTGTTAAGCCAATGACAGGGCTGGAACCTCTTACTCGAGAGTTCACTTAGGCAGGATGTATGTTCTATCTCTCCTGAGGGGTACGGCCCCCCTGGCCAAAACGATCTTTAATAACTTTGGATGATCGGAATGCTGGGGAGAGAGTAAAATGGCCTTTGCTGATGCACAGTCCTGTTCAAGTGCAGGATTGTCATCAGTTTATCATTTTCATTTCATTCCTCATTTTTCCATCTAGCCATACTTTCATTTCAGCGCTGAATGATCTTATAGGTCCCAGCGCTTGGGCTATGCCCTAAATTCCATAATCCATCCATCCATCCATCCTGAGGGGTACGTCTTTCAGGAGAGGTGGAACATACATCCTGCCTATCTGAACTCGCTCGGGAGACTGAGAGTTTCCAGCCCTGTGATTGGCTTATCAACAGCCAATCAGGAACGTCGTAAGGGATTGGCCTAGACGTCAAATGCACGGCTGATGTGAATCTACTATAGCTCCTGGGCGGGATCAGATGTCCATCGGTGCATTTCGATATCTGCCTGAAATTTCGGGCAGTTAGCGAAATGCCTAGTTTCGCTATCTGCCTGTAACAAATCCAACTAAGGTTTATTGCCAACAGCTTGTTACGATTTCCAAATGATCTTTCTCTCGCTATGAAATCTTTCATCGTCACGATTCCATTAGTGACTCTTAAAAAAAAAATTCCGGGGCCCCTCCCCTCACCCCCCCCCCCCCCCCCCCCCCCCCCCCCCCGCCACCACTCCCCACTTATCATTCGGAATAGTTGATTCAATTAAAGGAATGTCTCTAATCACAGCGGCATGTAATTAGCGGAAAGTTTTTTTAAATAAGTTTGAATGAACAGTTGAGAATTTTTCTCTCCATGCCGAATCCAAGGACTCTTACTACCTACATGGCTTGCTCCTCTATCCCCCCCCCCCCCCCACCCCCCCCCCCCCCCCCCCCCCCCCCCACCCGTCCCAACCCACACCCCCCCCCCCCCCCCAAACCCCACGTCTGATATCGCAGTCTGCCCTTAAAGTTTATTTCCATTCCATGTATTATTCATTTAATTAAATTTTTCACTTCTTTCAACTGTTATTTTCAAAGCGAATGAGTTTTAACTTTTTACTTAAATTCTGACAGCCATGAATATTCAGTCTCTCTCTCTCTCTCTCTCTCTCTCTCTCTCTCTCTCTCTCTCTGTGTGTGTGTGTGTGTGTGTGATTGTTGTTGTTGTAGAGGTAGCTCACAAAATAACAACCTCTCTCTCTCTCTCTCTCTCTCTCTCTCTCTCTCTCTCTGTAGTGATTTTTGATGTTGTAGGGGTACCATAACCAATTTAAATCCGCCCCCCCTCTCCACCTCTCTCTCTCTCTCTCTCTCTCTCTCTCTCTCTCTCTCTCTCTCTCTCTCTCTGTGTGTGCGATGATGACTCTTACCTGTTGGCACCGGAACATAAAAAACACTCTCTCTCTCTCTCTCTCTCTCTCTCTCTCTCTCTCTCTCTCTCTCTCTCTCTCTCTCTTCATTGTTATTGTTTGTGCAGTAGTGTTGTCCCTGTGAAAATAGGCTTATTAGGTTATCACTAATAATAATAATAATAAGAGGTTTACGTTCATGACGCTACGTTCAGGGGTAATCCATTGGTTGAGAACGTGGTACACCTTACCAGAACAATATTTGTACCATCATATGGGAAACCGGAAAACATGAAAAACATTCATAGTTGGTAAAGAAATCATGTGAAAAATGTTGCACTGTGTGAAGGGAAAACAAGTTTGATAATTAAACTAGATAAGGAAATTGATAAGCAAGCATTGCCAACCTTAAGGAGGTTTTCTGTCACAGGTCAGGTTGTCTAAGTTAAGGGATACATTGGAAGCAAACGGTTCACTCATTAGAGCATAATACTTGTAGGTATTTCCCGTTTTCTTTCACTGAAGTGTTAATGTCAAATCAGTATCCCGTCTTCTTTCATTTGACCTAGGAATAGAAATATAGAGTTTAGGCCAAAGGCCAAGCGCTGGGACTTATGAGCTCATTCACCGCTGAAACGGAATTTGAGAGTAGGTAGGTTTGAAAGGTGTAACAGGAGGAAAACCTCGGATATGTATTAGGGCTGTTGCCTCATATAATAAGGCGCCCTATGAGGTAATGTTAGACTTGCGATAATCTTACGCTAAGTCGGTTGGTATTGCACTTCCATATTCATTGGAGTGTCTTGGGGTTTGTAGATCACTTACGAAGTCGGTATTATCTTCTTGGTTATGACGACGATGTGTTAAACTCATGATGATTTCTTTCTGATGTGAGGTTCTTAGTAGAAAACACGAAGTATAAAAATACTTATATTCTCTGAATTTACATGGTGAAGATCAGGTAGGATTGTACAGGTCTTCTAATGACGATAGCTTGATCGCTTCTGCCAATGATGATGGCTAACTCTATTCTCTTCTCTTCTACATGATAAAGCTTAGGTAAAGAGATACAGGTCTGCCAATGATGATGGCTAACTCTATTCTGACTACCATCTTGGTTACGAGTCATAAAGGAGCAGACAGTAGCTCGAACACATGAACATACATACAAAATGAGACACACTACAAATCACGTAGGCCATTTGAATTATAGGTCGCGGTAGTTGTCTCAAGCAGGGAGCTTGGACTAATGTTTCAAAACAAATGAATGACCACAGATGACGGCATGTCAACTTAGCCTACATACTTTATCGTCTCTGGTCTGATCACATTCCTGCAAGCAATCTGGTTGACCTCTTTAGTTTTAGTCTTTTATATATATGGAGTAACATTCCATATTTTTATTATGTAATCACTTACATATGCACAATAAAACAATTGTTAGATTGTTAGAAGGAAAATAGATAATATGAATGGAGGTACAGTAAAAGGAGTGAAAGGGATTGAAGCTAGGGACCGAAGGGACGCTGCAAAGACTCCTTAGTAATGCTTACAGTGTACCCCGTGAGGTGCACTGATGGCACTACCCACCTGCGGGTTGAATTGAATCTAGACAAATTAATAGCAGAAACAGTTGTATCAACAGTCAAGGGTCTTTCCAGTCTTCATTTAGCCAAATTTTGTCAAAACTTTGCGAAGCCTTTTCTAAGAAATTTAGAGATGAGATAGAGATGAGATTTCCTTGTGATTTTGTTACCTTACTCTCTGCTTAAATGAGCTTTTACGAAGATAGATTTATGTGTCAAATGTGTTTGCGTCTTGTTGTTATTTATTTAAGCTATCAAATATTTTTTGCCTTGAGAATGGTCTATATTTGGCAATCTACTTTCTTCCTTGAATATGTTTTCTCTTCTTTTTCACATGTGAGCATTTTATCTTGTCCGACCTTGCTAAGGCTCTCTTCCTAAGAATGAAAGCACATTGTAAATAATAATAATAATAATAATAACAATGATAATAATGATAATAATGCTTAAGGGAGAATTGAAATCCACAGTTGTATATATACTCAAAATATTCACAATAATAAATAATAATAATAATGAAAACTCAAAATTCAGACGACCGAACAACAGTTTCTGCCAAGATTCGCTGAACCTTAGCGGCACTTTGTCAAAAATACAACAAAAACAGCCACCACAGCGACTAGTTTACGTTCAACTGTTACCAAAAACACGAAGGCAATAATACAGAGCAAACAAAAAGTATAAATGATGATCATCTCGCAGATGACAGGCCTCCCTCAGGTCATGGGAGTAATGAGATTGCCAGTGGAAATTGTAACATAACAGTATTGCAATTCCTACACGTCAATTGGGCTCTCATTGCGTAGTGCAAAGTCGGATAAAAAAAGTGAACCATGGTATTATATTTATGGTGTGAGCTCTCTCTCTCTCTCTCTCTCTCTCTCTCTCTCTCTCTCTCTCTCTCTCTCTCTCTCTCTCTCTCTCTCTCCAAAAAATAAGTAAACGTGGTCATCTGGGAACTTGAAGTATACATTCTCTCTCTCTCTCTCTCTCTCTCTCTCTCTCTCTCTCTCTCTCTCTCTCTCTCTCTCTCTCCAAAAAATAAGTAAACGTGGTAATCTGGGAACTTGAAGTAAGCATCCTGAAGCATGCAATTTTTTTTTACACGCGAGAGAACGGTATTAGACGATAAGCTGAATGTTACTGGAGTTCGGTCGCATTTTTAATGTATTTCTAAAAAAGAATATGGCTCGATGCTTTAGCTGTCTGGTTGGCATTTTATTAATTTAATTAAAATAAATGACAGTTTAACTAAACAGTTTGTTTAGTATTTTCTTTGAATTTATAAACAAAATAATAGATAATAGTTTTAAGCAATTTGGTTTGAAATTTTTACTGATTTATGTAAAAATAATAATTTTAAGCAGTTTGGTTCGCATTTTTGTATAGCAAAAGAATAAATCAGTAGTTGAAACAAAAATGATAAAACCTTAAAATCGAGGTTTAGAGGATAATTCACAGACAGTTATCCGACATCTCTTTTTCTAAATAAAAATTCACAGATTTTTCGAATCTTAGTGAATTTTCTCTGATCCACCAACTTGCCATTGAATTCATTGAATCATTTATAATTTTTTTTCAAGGTCAATGAATTAGACACAGAGCCTTTATTAATAAACGTTCAACCAGTAATTAATCAGTAAAATAATTTTTTGAAAGTATGAGCGAAGTAAACCAAGCCATGAAGCCACACTCGGAGTAATACGGCAATTAACCAGCTTAAAAAATGAGTGAAGGCTTACATAAATTAATGAATTAACTAGTAAAGAAAATGAATGAAAGTATGAATAAAGTGAATGAAGGTACGAAGGCATAGACGGTCTAATAAAATAATTAACCAGTGAAAAAGAAATTAATGAAAGTATGGATAAAGTGAATGAAGGTATACACAGATTAATAAAGTAATTAGCAACGGACAAAAAAAAAAATGAATGAAAATATGGATAAATTGAAGAACGGCATGAAATCGCGTACACGGCTTAATAAAGTGTTTTTGTTCGTCGGGAGCCGCAGGAAGTTTCGGTACAAGTTGCATAGCCATAATTGACCCCAGTTTACTCTATTGATTGTTTTCAATTTGGCTCAAAGGGCTCCTGTGGCCGAAAGGATAAACTTCGCTTATTGCTTTTGTTTAAAAGGCAGGGCGGGCTTTTGTTTGTCGGCGTCAGAGGCGCCGCCACTTGTTTCCCTCCCGATGAAGAAATATTAAACAAAAATATTTTTGTTTTTGGTGCCGGTTATAGATTTTCACGGCGAATACACACATAGGGACAGAATGACAAGCGTTCGGTGATATGTTTGACAAATGTATCAGTTTTTTCACAATATCACAATTTTTGGGAGAATATAGACGGGCATATGCCAATCTTGACTCGCTATATTGTATGTGTCTGTCTTGATAAGTATAATAGAAATGGCAAGGTTGATGTTTTTTATGAAGGAAAAAATATATACGAGTTAATAAACATAATAAATCATAAATGTTAATTTAACCAAGCTTTCCGTAATATCTAGGAGTTTGTGAGAATCTTTATATATCATATATTTCCGTAAGTCTGTAGTGCAGCAATGTTAATTATTGTAAAGATACGAGGAAACCAAAAGCTTAGCTGAGTCAGTGATTCTTGATTGTCATTCGCAAGAAATATAACGTCACACCACTTGGATTTAATATTCGGAAATTGTAGAACGGAAAATCCCATTGAGTAATATCGTAGATATTAGTCCAACTTATTTGTATTACGGAAACCCCATTGAGAAATATGGATATTAGCCTAACCGAAAAATCAGATGATGCTATATTAGATAAGCAAAGGAAATAGCGGTTTTAAAGTTAGTAAATACCTCTATTAAGTGAGTTATGTTGAAACGTCATAGCTCCGACCACCTGTAGCCATGAGGTCAAGGGAATAAGACCACCAGGTGACTCATTCAACATGAATTATATTGACAAACAGATAATAAGCGTCCCAGGTGACCCCTTGCGCTCCATTGCTACAGATTCAGTTGGATGAATCATCGGACTATCCATAGATATTGAAATACTAAGCTTCTGGTTCAATACTTCATACATGATAGATTTATTATACTGCAAATCGACTATCAACGTCGATACTGAAAATATGATGTTTCCTTTAAACGAAAGTATCCCGTTTTCTTTCGACCAAGTGTCGTCTTATACAACTTTACAGGCCCTTTTTATGTGCTATAGTAGATTCACATCAACAGTGCATTTGATGTCTAGGCCAGTCCCTTACGACGCTCCTGATTGTCTGTTGATCAGCTGATCACGGGGCTGGAAATTCTGTCTCTCTCTCGAGAGAGTTCACATAGGCAGGATGTATGTTCCACCTCTCCTGAAAGACGTAAACCTCAGGAGAGGTGGAGCATAGGTCCTACACATGTGAACTCTCTCGAGAGACTGAGAGTTTCTAGCCCTGTGATTGGCTTATCAACAGCCAATCAGGAGCGTCGTAAGGGACTGGCCTAGACATCAAATGCACGGCTGATGTGAATCTACTATAGTACCAGTTGGCTACTGGACAGCAATTAGTAACCGTAATTTGTGACTATAATATTTGTTATTTATTAGTTTAAATTTATTCATGTTTGTACACATTTTAATACTAATATTATTCGCTTCACGTACTACTCTCTTAATGTATAGTTATTCCGTTACTCCTTTTTGTGGAAGCTGACTTGATAAATTACAGGGATCTAGGGGTTGCTGTCTAGAAATGCGCGCTTCCGATTAACAATGATACTATTATCACTGTTAGAAAAATAATAATAATAACAAACAACAATGATAAAAAAAAAGCATGACTAACAGTTCATTTCCCAGAAGGATCCTAACGTCCTCTCTAGAGGCATCGAAGCGGAAGTTCGATACTGAAGTTTTTTTTTTTTTCCATTTAAAAATTTTTCTTAGGGCCAATGTCATGCACCATTTGATACGGTGTGAGCTTTTGAATGCAACACTTCCACCAAACCTCTAATCAAACATTATTTCACTTACACAACACATGGCGGCTGATATTACCACGGCATTGTTAGTCTCCTTTTTTTTTTTTTTTTTTTTTTTTTTTTTTTTTTTTTTTTTTTTTTGTTTTTTTTTTTTTTTTTTTTTTTTTTTTTTTTTTTTTTTTTGCAACAATTAGTTTTAATGCAGGGAACAAAGGCGAGTTGCATTGGACCCGGTAGTTCGTGCAATTGAATTTGCGTTTGGGTTTATTTTTGTGTGCGCCCATGATTTGTGTCTGGGTGTATATATATATATATATATATATATATATATATATATAGATAATATATATATATATATATATAATATATACATTATTTATATATGTATATGTATGTGTGTTTGTGTGTGTGTTATTAAATATATATATATATATATATATATATATATATATATATA
Organism: Macrobrachium nipponense; assembly: GCF_015104395.2. Lineage (NCBI taxonomy): Eukaryota > Metazoa > Arthropoda > Malacostraca > Decapoda > Palaemonidae > Macrobrachium > Macrobrachium nipponense. The sequence goes on from NC_061089.1 coordinate 54,197,601, forward strand.
TATATAGTATATATGTATATATATATTTATATGTATATGTGTGTGTGTGGTATTATGAATAATATATATATATATAATATATATATATATATATATATATATATATAATATAATGTATGTATGTATATATATATGCATAAATACATTAGCTGTTTTATTTACCAATAATGAACGTTATTAATGAAACTTGTTATCAACTCTCCACACACACACACACACACACACACACACACACACACACACACACACACACACACACACTGCCCCATTTGTCTTTATCACGCATTCGTTCTGACCCTTCCTGGACTTCAGAACCCTTTGAATCAAATACCGCCTCTACCCCCAATTATCCAACAGTTTTTAGGTCTCTCTCTCTCTCTCTCTCTCTCTCTCTTCTCTCTCTCTCTCTCTCTCTCTCTCTCTTGCTTGGTGAGACGTACCCGCGTGAAGTCAGATTAATCAACAGATATCACAAGTTTAACATACGACTAGAATTTGAGAAATATATAGAAGTGTTCGTGAACTATCGGTGATAAGATTAGTGTGAAAATAGTAGGATAAAGCGTCTTCTAAGTTAGTTTATCAAGTGTAATACTATAAATCAGAACAAGATGGCAGTAAGTTCCAACTGCGGGAAGAGGTGGCGTAATTTGGCGTGTCTAGCAGATTCGCAATACGATGAGGTAGCAGGAAGGGAACTGGCATTTCTCATCTATGAAATCAGCAACAGTCCTAACCAAAAAGATACAAAAGCATTCATAGATATATTAGAAGGATATAATCCTTCAAACTGGAACAAATCTAATGAAAACATCTTGAAAATAATTGAAGAAGTTCCAAATAAAATCCAAGTGGTCAAGAGACTCATAAAGAAAATATACATAAACCAACATATTCCGACAAAGAAAATGAATAAGGTGAATCTTGTGAATATCCTAATTGATGCATTAGGAAAAAGAATGCCAAAAAGCATGCAAACTGTGTAAGGTTTGGATATAGCATAGTCAATCCACAAAACCTAATCAGAAAATGTGCTGCATGCAACATTCCGACCCATCCACAGTGTGCTGAGGTAATACAAGATTTGAGAAAAGATACAAGAATTTTTTGTTCAACATGTCTATCATGGATAGACAATGTTATTAAATCAAGATTGAATGTACAAATAGTTGAGGATGAAGAAGAAGAGGAAGAGGAAGAAGAAGAAGAAAAAGAAGAAGAGGAAAACGGAAGAGAAGTAAACAAAATGAAATGACAGAAAAAAATAAGGAAAACAAAGAACAAGATAAAAGTATGGATGCAGAGATACTCATTGATACTACATATGAGGCAATAAAGCAGCATACCTACGAAGAAATAAATTACGATATGACAACAGAAAAGCAAATCCCGAAGAGGCTCTACCCAGATCTATACAATGACGGGAAAGAGGAAAAAATAGACAAGAAAGACAAAATCTGCAACCTTTTGAAAAGAGGGAATTGCAGATTTGGAGAAAGATGTTACTACAAACATCCTAAGATATGTCAAAACTATGAAATATATGGTAAATGTGCATACTTAGATGGATATGGGGATGATTGCAGAGATCTGCATCCAAAAATATGTAAAAACCTAAAAGAAGGAAAAAAGGATGTAAGTTCGACAAAAAATGCAAATATATGCACCCTGTAGCCATGAATCATAATCAAACTAAATAACCAACCAAGTAATAAAATCCAAATAAGAAAGAAACAAATAAAGAGAGAAATCAAGAATATCAGGTAAAAGAGAAAAGCAAACCACCAATGAGATATGCAGAGGTGTCAGCAAAAATTTCAAAGCATCAGCTCCGAAATTCTACTCAAGAGATAATAACTGTATTTATTATGCAAGAGGATATTGCAGAAACGGAGAAAATTGCAGATTCAGACACAAAATGAATAATTATGATGAAGGAAGATCAAATATTATGGAAAAGTTTGGATTTTTAATGTCAGAATTTCTGGAATGAAAAAAGAACAACATACCAGAACAGGAAAGAGACATGGGAAAATCCTTATTACTACCAGTATTAAATGAAGGAGAAAACACGCAAACCATCATAGTGATGATGCGCAGGGTTTAGTTACGAGTAACTCAAAAAGAAAAATAGAGTACTTAGAAGAAACTAACCCAAAATGAAAAGAAAATAGATATAATGAATATAAGTGAAACCTGGTATTCCCAAGATGACTGGAATGATGATCAAATAAAAGGGTTCCAAACTTATAGATCAGATAGAAAAAATAGGAATCAAGGGGGAACCGCAATATATGGGAAAGACAAAAAAACAAGGAAAAATATATGAGAAATATAGTAACACAGAATGTGAACTAATAGCGGTAGAATTTGAATCTGAAAAATTGATGAACATAGTAATATATAGACCTCCTAATACTAAAGAGTTTGACTTAATAATTGAAAAATTGGATGATATATGTAGAAATCACAAGGACTGGACTATTCTCCTATCTGGTGACTCAACTTTCCTTTCGTAGAATGGAAAGAACGAATAGGAGATTGTGGTTGTACTTATACATATAAAAAAGAGAGTAATAGTAGTGCAGAAGATAAGAGGCAATTTGAAAAGCTATTAGATATGCTACTAGAATACACATTCAACAAATAAATCACCTGCCAACAAGAAAGGAAAAATACTTTAGACCTAGTATTTGTGAACGAGATGAATTATGTTAAAGAAATAATAGTTTATAATGCGAATATTTCAGACCATAATGTCATAGAATTAACAGTTCATTCCAAATCAAGTGAAAATAGAGATAAGCAAGAAATGAAAAGTGGGAAGGATATGGAAAAATACAACTTCTACAGTAAAAATATAAAATGGTCAGAATTCAATGAAGAATTAAACAAAGATTGGATAACATTTTCGTAATTTAAAGTGATAAGACAAATCAATAGGGTAAATACGGAGATATTATATAAAATATTGGAGAAAATAGTGGAAAAATATATACCGAAGAAGAAAAGTAAGCAATCATTCATGCATACCAAGAGACAGAAGGATCTTGTTCCAGAAAATCAGAAAGTGGAAAAAAGGTCTTGCAAAAGAAAAAATGCATGGAAAGTTATAGAACTAAAAAGTAAGATAGAAAATGCAGAACAAAAGATTATACAATCAAAAGAAATTGAAAAACGGGACTTGGAAGAAAAAACCCTATTAAATATCAAGCAAAACCCAAGCTATTATACTCATATGCGAAGAAGATGAATAAAAGAAGAATAGAAATAGGCCCTCTGAGAATTGAAGGGAGATTAACGAATGAAAAAAAGGAAATTTGCAACATACTGGCAGAACGATATAAGAGAGAATTCACCCCTAGAAATAGATAATGAAGATAATGATATAGAAGTAAGGGATGAAAATAGTGAATATTTAGCTGACATAGATATTAATGAGCTGATATTGTGCAGGCTATTATGAAATTAAAAAATGGAGCTGCTGCAGGGCCTGATGGAATTCCTGCTATTTTGTTAAAGAAAGTAGTTCATTCTATCGCAAAGCCATTTTGCAATATTATTAAGACAAAGTGTAGATACAGGCAAGATTTATGATGAGCACAAAGTAGCATATATTACCCCTACTTTCAAAAGTGGATCAAGACTAGAGGCAAGTAATTATAGGCCTGTGAGTCTAACATCACATATTATGAAAGTGTATGAAAGGGTAATGAAGAAAAATATTATGAAACATTTAATAAAAAATAATTTGTTTAATAAAAAAGGACAACATGGTTTCGTACCCGGAAAAAGTACACAAACCCAACTGTTAGTCCACCGTGAGAACTATTAAAAATATGAAAAGCGGAAATGAAACAGATGTGGTTTATTTAGACTTTGCAAAGCTTTTGATAAAGTAGACCCAATAATATTTTTAGTCCCCCCCCCCCCCCCGCGAAGAAAATTAGAAAAACACAATATCGTGGATAAAGTAGGAAGATGTTAAAAGAATTTTTTAACACAACAGAAAAACGATAGTTATTGCCAAAACGACGAGAAATCGGATGGAAGTCAAGGTAATATCGGTGTGCCGCAAGGTACGGTGTTAGCTGCAATACTGTTTGTTTATTATGGATTGAAGACATAGACAATAATGTGAAGGATTCGGTATGAGTAGTTTCGCAGATGACACAAGAATAAGTAGAGAATTACTTGTGATGAAGATAGGAACGCTCTACAAAGAGACCTTAACAAAGTATATGATTGGGCAGAGGTAAGTAGATGGTATTTAACTCTGATAAATTTGAATCAATAAATTATGGAGACAGAGAAAGAAAGCTATATGCATATAAGGGACCTAATAATGAGACCATCACAAATAAGGAAGCAGTTAAAGACCTTGGTGTGATGATGAATAGGAACATGTTATGCAATGATCAAATAGCAACTCTGTTGGCAAAATGTAAAGCAAAAATGGGAATGTTGTTACGGCACTTCAAAACAAGAAAAGCTGAACACATGATTATGCTTTATAAAACATATGTTCGTAGTCCACTGAATATTGCAATATGATATGGTACCCCACACTATCAAAGGATATTGCACCAATAGAGAAGTGTACAAAGGTCCTTTACAGCTAGAATAGAAGAAGTTAAGGACCTAGACTATTGGGAAAGACTACAATTCTTCAAAAAATTATATAGTCTAGAAAGGAGAGAGAAACGCTACATGATAATTCAGGCATGGAAACAGATAGAAGGAATAGCAGAAAATATCATGGAACTAAAAATATCAGAAAGAGCAAGCAGAGGTAGATTAATAGTGCCCAAAACCAAAACATATACCAGGAAAAATAAGGAAAGGAAAAGCACAAACAGGACATTAATCCACTACGCACCAGCATCGATAATGCAGCGTCTATTCAATGCGTTGCCAGCTCATCTGAGGATATATCAGGAGTGAGCGTAGATGTGTTTAAGAATAAGCTCGACAAATATCTAAACTGCATCCCAGACCATCCAAGATTGGAAGATGCAAAATATACCGGAAGATGTACTAGCAACTCTCTGGTAGACATTAGAGGTGCCTCACACGGAGAGGACCTGGGGCAACCCGAACAAGATGTAAGGTCTGTAAGGTAAGGTCTCTCTCTCTCTCTCTCATATATATATATATATATATATATATATATATATATATATATCATATATATATATATATATATATATATAATATATATATATATATATCTACATATATACATATTGCGCACACGCACACGCACACACACACACACTGCCCCATTTGTCTTTATCTCGCATTCGTTCTGACCCTTCCTGGACTTCAGAACCCTTTGAATCAAATATCCCGCCTCTACCCCCAATTATCCAACAGTTTTTAGGTCTCTCTCTCTCTCTCTGCTCTCTCTCTCTCTCTCATATATATATATATATATATATCTATATATATATATATATATATATATATATATATATATATATCTACATATATACATATTGCACACACACACACGCACACACACGCACACACACACACACACATATATATATATATATATTATATATACATATATATATATATAGTATATATTATTAAAATATATAAATATAAAATATATATATAGAATCTCCAGTCAGCAATATCACAGTATTTCAAAGGGTTTCGTGATACATCTTAGAAGAAATCATAGTTTATTTAAGAAAGGTTTCGCACACAAAAAGCACGGTGCATCATCAGTCTGTGGAAATAAAAACAATTACATTATAAAAGGAACTCACAATAAATACTAAAAATATTACGTCATTAAAATACCGCAAAAGTTAAAAGTTAAAGATTTAAAAACAAGGCAAAAGAACCAAGAGAGAGAGAACTAAGAACACCAACCATCCATGGTAAGAGACAGAGAAGGAATGGCAAACTTTTGCGTTCCAAACAAAACGACAGCTATGCCAGATACAAAGGTGAAGCCGTAGAGTTACTGTTTAATGAAGGAACCAGCCTTTTAATGAGTAAGGACTCTAAGGTAGTTAAGTGCTCTGGGTCCCTCGTATAACCAATAATGGAGAAGTGCTGTTTCAAGACTTCTATTTTACATATTGCTGCATGATTTTTAATATTTGAGAATTCTGGTTGCTTAATTCTCTGACCTGTACGAAAACTGTAACCCATGTGACTGCAATATCTCACCTGCAGTAACCTACGTGTTGAACCAACGTAAGAGCCCGGACATCCAGGGCATGTGAATTTGTAAACAACGTTCGATCTCATGAAGGCCTGCAGGCGATCTTTAAAGTTAAAAAATGAGCCTATTCTGCATGGATTGTTAGAAATAAGTTTGAGTTGAAGGCATGGAATTTCCTGTTCTATGATTTGCGTGAGTCTGCGTGAGAACTTGGTATCAAAAACATATGGAATGGATGCAAAAACCAGCTTTTTTGGAACATCGAAATTGGCTATAGGTGGCTGGAGAAATTTGGTTAATACTACGTTAATGATTTTGAGAACTACATCATTACGATAAGAATTTCTCTGAAAAAAGTTTAATAAAAATTCTATTTCATTATGAAAAATGGACCAGTTAGAAGAGTATTTCAATGCTCTATGCACTAGGGTGTAAATAGTGTTTAATTTAAAAGTTTTTTGACAAGAACTGTAATAGTTGTTGGCTAGTCCTGTATATGTCTTTTTCTATAAACTGCTGTGGAGAATTCAGAGTTAATTCTTGTAACATTAACATCTAAGAATGGTAAACTGTCATTGCTCTCCGTTTCCATCGTGAACTGAATATTTGAGAGTCGTTCATTAATGTATTGTAAAAACTGTGCACATTGCCATGGACATTTAAAAGAGCAAAAGTGTCATCCACATATCTTCTATAATAACTTTTTTATGTCGGACTTGGAAATTTTTTTTTAGATCAATGTGACTCTTCTGTTAAACCAGCTTATTATAGAAGATATGTGGATGACACTTTTGCTCTTTTTAAATATCCATGGCAATGTGCACAGTTTTTACAATACATTAATGAACGACACTCAAATATTCAGTTCACGATGGAAACGGAGAGCAATGACAGTTTACCATTCTTAGATGTTAATGTTACAAGAATTAACTCTGAATTCTCCACAGCAGTTTATAGAAAAAAGACATATACAGGACTAGCCAACAACTATTACAGCTCTTGTCAAAAAACTTTTAAATTAAACACTATTTACACCCTAGTGCATAGAGCATTGAAATACTCTTCTAACTGGTCCATTTTTCATAATGAAATAGAATTTTTATTAAACTTTTTTCTGAGAAATTCTTATCCTAAACGATGTAGTTACTCAAAATCATTAACGTAGTATTAACCAAATTTCTCCAGCCACCTATAGCCAATTTCGATGTTGTTCCAAAAAAGCTGGTTTTTTGCATCCATCCATATGTTTTTGATACCAAGTTCTCACGCAGACTCACGCAAATCATAGAACAGGAAATTCCATGCCTTCAACTCAAACTTATTTCTAACAATCCATGCAGAATAGGCTCATTTTTTAACTTTAAAGATCGCCTGCAGGCCTTCATGAGATCGAACGTTGTTTACAAATTCACATGCCCTGGATGTCCGGGCTCTTACGTTGGATCAACACGTAGGTTACTGCAGGTGAGATATTGCAGTCACATGGGTTACAGTTTTCGTACAGGTCAGAGAATTAAGCAACCAGAATTCTCAAATATTAAAAATCATGCAGCAATATGTAAAATAGAAGTCTTGAAACAGCACTTCTCCATTATTGGTTATACGAGGGACCCAGAGCACTTAACTACCTTAGAGTCCTTACTCATTAAAAGGCTGGTTCCTTCATTAAAACAGTAACTCTACGGCTTCACCTTTGTATCTGGCATAGCTGTCGTTTTGTTTGGAACGCAAAAGTTTGCCATTCCTTCTCTGTCTCTTACCATGGATGGTTGGTGTTCTTAGTTCTCTCTCTCTTGGTTCTTTTGCCTTGTTTTTTAAATCTTTGGAACTTTTAACTTTTGCGGTATTTTAATGATGTAACATTTTTAGTATTTATTGTGAGTTCCTTTTATAATGTAATTGTTTTTATTTCCACAGACTGATGATGCACCGTGCCTTTTGTGTGCGAAACGTTTCTTAAATAAACTATGATTTCTTCTAAGATGTATCACGAAACCTCTGAAATACTATATATATATATATATATATATATATATATATATATATATATATATATATATATATATATATATATCTAAAAAAATCACCACAACGTGACTGGAAAATCTTCAAGTAATCAAGTCAGTCAATTATGTAAAATGTGTATTAAAAATACATAAAAGACGGGAGCTTTCGTCTACTTGATCAGTAGACCTCATCAGCCGTACTCCTGAGTACGGCTGATGAGGTCTACTGATCAAGTAGACGAAAGCTCCCGTCTTTTATGTATTTTTAATACACATTTTACATAATTGTGGACTTTTGATTACTTGAATATATATATATATATATATATATATATGTTACATATATTGCTCACCTCGTCTTCCCAGCAGTTATTTAATTTACTTTATTTCTAAATGAGCAGCCATATTTACCCTAATATCAGCTGATTTAGGCGGGAAA
>NC_061089.1:54211229-54238729 GCF_015104395.2 Macrobrachium nipponense
CTGGAGATGGAAAACTGAATTGTTAGCGATGCAAAATAATTAAAGGTCGTTAGAGGGGGAGAGGCAAAGAACCTTGAAGGAGAAACAAACCACGTCCGTAACTGGCCAGAAGTTAGTTACTCTGTTAAAGATAAGACCCTCGAAGTGAATTAATTACCGCAGAGAAGCGATAGACAGATAGAACAGCGTTCAACTCTGCCTCAGTTGGAGAAGGAAGGTATGGGGAAAGACTTAACACAATATAAATGAAATATCACAAGAAATATTTGGATGAGTAGGGCGTCATGCTGATGTTACTTAGATAAACCAGTTCCATTGATAAAAAAAAAAAAAAATTAAGGGTCAAGAAGTGTCTGTGTGGTTACCACGCCCTTGAGATTTAGAAAAGGGGGGAAAGGGCTTTGGAGGGTCCGTAAAAGATTTGGCCCAGTCAGGAGATGGAAGAAAAGTTAATTAGCCGTGTGGAATGTAAGTCTGTGGAAAGGGGCAAGAATAAAGGAGAGGGAATATAAATTTTGGTAGGTCTGACTTACGTGGTGCCACGCCTTTGGCACTGGGTGAAATGGATTAGGAATGAAATGATTTTTTTAAAGTTTATTTCAATCCAAATAGATAAGGGCAAGAATGAAGGAGGGAGAATCTAAATTTTGGTAGATCTGACCTACGTGGTGCCACGCCTTTGACACTGAGTGGAATGGATTAGGAACGAAATTAATTTTTAAAAAAGTTTATTTGAATAAAAATCCATTAAAAAAATCCTTTGCCAGAGCTGGAGGAATACTTTCTTTAGATTTGAGAGATTGTAATGCCGCTGTTCCTCAATGAAACGAACATGAAATACGAAAATCTCAGCAATACAAAGAGGTGAGGGTAGATGTTCTTTATGTATCGCAGTACCACTATAATTGGACTTTGTGAAGGGGAGACCACGACTCGAAGTGATAGAATAAAAACCCAGAGGAACGGAAGACGTGAAGCGATGAGTGTGGGAGAAGTCCTAACCACTGGAATTTATTGATCTGGGTGGGGAAGTAAATTGAAGAGAGAGATAAGAATATTTGTGTTTGAAATTTGGGTTTTTGCTCGAGGGAATGGTCATGATATATTGGATAGAAATGATTGTATTTGTAGGTAAAAGAAAATTGGACATTAAGAAGCAGAAGATAATGTTATTTTGGAAAGCTACATTTTCTTTTAATTATCTGCTTGGAAAAGGTCTAAGTCGAATTTTAAAAACATATTGTTATCTTTTAATGTGCAATGTAAATCAGCAAGAAAAAAAGTATGAGAAATATATTCAATCTACAAAATATATTCTTTTTAAGCGTCATTCTACTAGTATTCATATGCTATACTCCGTAGGGGAAAAGTACCGTCAGTATACGTCACGTGGTGCACTGTAAGCATTACTTAAGGTTCTTTACAGCGTCATTTCTGACCTTAGCTGCAACATCCTTCATTTTTTCACGGGACCGCCGTTTATATTCTCTTCGTTCCATCTTATTTTCCGCTCTCGCCTTTAAACCCTTTTCAATGTCGGTTTCCCTTTCAGCGCTGAATGACTTTACAGGTTCCAGCGCTTGGCAATATGACCTAAATTTTACATTCCATTCCATTCAAACGTTGTACTACTGTAGTAATGTAAATTAAGATGAACAAAGGTGCTCTGAAAATAGAATAGGATGAAGTTTAGTGTAATGACCACCCTTCCCCCACCCCCCAACCCCCACAAACACCAACACACACATAAAAAAAAGTTATAGAAAGGTTTCAACTTGACATACGAAAAGAGATTTGAAAAATTAAATCAAATTCCCTGTAACCTTGAAGTCTCAGGAACGAGCAACACACGTGTTGCAAAATGTAAAACCAGAATGATGAAGAATACTCGTAAGGGGCCAATCTTCCTTTGTCTTAACATATTTGCAGTTTCCAGATATGAAGAAGTAGGACGTTTCTCTCAATGTTTGATTTTTTTTTTTTTTTTTTTTTTGGGTAGCGGGGGTTTGGGGGTAGGGTGGGGACAACAGATTAGGTTATTACCAAATTAATTTTAGCCTTATTTTTTGCCCCGGGGATTTTTCATCGGAGATTTTATTCCACAGGGAAATGAGGAATTGGAAATGTTCTGTTTTAATTTTCCTTTATTATAACCATTGCGTAATTGCGTAGTTTGAAACGACTTTTCGATTTCCAAAACGTAGATGATAAATCGAAAATCACCAATTTGAAATGTATTTGATATCTTTTTTTTTTTTTTTTTTTAACAAAGCCAATTGAACATAAGGAAAAATCTGTATACTTCTTGGTGACAAAAATTCAAGCCATTACGAAATGCCCCGTTGCTGAATAACCACTGGTTCCATGCAACGTAAAAACACCATACAAACAAACAAACAAATTTACGAAATTCATAACTACCCTGAAGCAATTCTCCCTATAGACTTAATAGTTTATTATCAATTTTATCTCATTTTTTTTATTAATTTGTTAATTTCCTTTCTAAAAATCTGTCTTCTTTGTGTATATCCTATTATTCTCTATAACTTCTTTCAAATGAACACCATATTCTTTGGAAGGTCGAAATTGAAGTCAGTGCCCCCTGTAGGCCTGTTCCGTATGAATAGGGTACATCCTCTGAATAATAATAATAATAATAATAATAATAATAATAATAATAATAATAATAATAATAATAATAATAATAATAATAAAATATAATAATAATAATCATTCAGTGTGTTACTACGAAGTACAGCTCCTATTCATAAAAATTAATAATAATCATAATAATAATGTGAGTTAGGAAAAACTCTCTATCGCGAGAGTATATATAATGTTCTAAAGGGTACACAATAATAAAAAATTGTTGCGAGTCCGTGTATAATTTTCAAAACTTTACAAAAAGCTTTCGAACCCTTCCCTGGATTCGAAAGCTTTTTGTAAAGTTTTAAAAATCATACGCGGACTCGCAACACTTTCTTATTGTGGATCCTTTAGAACAATAACAACAATAATAATAATAATAATGAATAATAAATAATAATAATAATAATAATAATCATAATAATAATAATAATAATAATAAAATAATAAAATAATAATAAAAGTAATTTCATAAAACTTCAGCAGCGTTACACTTGTAGAGATTCTTCTCTATTTTGCGAATAGTAGCTTTTTCCGTGCTACTTAAACAGGCTAGTAGAGCGCCTATAGAGGCCATGGTCAAATACAGGGTCAAAATAGGTGTATATATCTGAATTTTACAGATAAACTATGATACCATAGTCATCAAAGTCATTAACGATTCTCTCTCTCTCTCTCTCTCTCTTCTCCTCTCATCTCTCTCTCTCTCTCTTCTCTCTCTCTATCTCGTCTCTCTCTCGCTCTCTCTCTCTCTCTCTCTCTCTCTCTCTCTCTCTCTCTCTTTCCTCTCTCTTTAAAGTGAGCTTTCGTCTGGAGCTGCCAGACATCCTCGGGCTGGGAAGCTGAGGGTGGACTGATCTTGGTGCGTTGTTGTTGTTGTTGGAGATTAAGCCAGCCTTGTGATGGCACGGGCTCTTGCTCCTAGAGCAGCCCGTAACTGGAATATCTGTAAAGATACAAAAAACAGTGCTTTGGCGGTTAGTTTTAGAAAGGAGATAGGGTGACAGGCAGGATTGCAACCCCTTTGAACCTTACGGTACCCATCAGTAGGAGAGAAAGTTTTATAGCAGTGAGACTCAGCCTAGCTGGAGAGTGCTGAGTAGGAAGAAGGAAGCGAGTTTTAGTTTGAGGGAAAGAAAGGCGTTACTTATAAACATTTTAGGCACAATATATATACATGTGTGTAGCATCTGAAATTATTGCAATATATATCAAACCAACATTAAGCAAGTATTATAGTATATATACATGTTCATGCATACTCACACTTATACATATGCTCCCAAAGATGTTTATGACTTCCATTGCAAACAGTGAAGTAGAGGGTTTGCGCTTTGTGTGGCTTTCATTGTTTTTTTGTTTACAAGACACTAGGAGATTCCCATGTGTCTATGGAGAAATGCCGTGTGATTCATCTTTTTTTACCTGGGAGGTGGGTGAGACATTAGGAGATTCCCATGTGTCCCTATGTTATTTAAGATGTGTCTGGTGATCTGTGCCGGTGTCAGCTCTATTTCCGTTAGGTTCGATCTGAAAGACTGTGTCTCTGGGCAGTCTAGTAGGTAGTGTTCGAGGGGCTGGATTGCCTCTCGGTCACAGTACTGACATAACCTGCCCTCATTTCCTATCATTTGCCAGGTGCAGAGGTATCCTAGCCTTAATCTGTGTGTGATTACTGAGAGTTTTCTAGTGGTTTGATTTGTGATGTCATGCGGCGTTAGATTTGTGACATCCACATACCACTTGGACGTCCTTGACTCTTGTAAATAGTGACGTCATACTTCACTCTCTTCTTGGAGTTTGGCATAGCTTTTTGCCATTTCCTTTAGGTGTGTTATGGATGGTTGCACTTTTATGCTTACTGTACTGCAGCTGAGGGCACTTTTGGCAAGGATGTCAGCTTCATCATTTCCCTGGATTCCCACATGGCTGGGTATCCAGTTTAGTGTGACTCTCCTGCCAGCAGCTTGATGTGAATTGGCCAATGATTTTATGGCTGTTATCAGTGTCACATTTTCTTTTGGATTTGTCGCTTTGATAGCGAGTATTGCTCCTTTGGTGTCAATATGCACTGTTGTGTGTCCTTCTTTTAAATTGGAATTTTCTAAGGCTTTTAAGATTGCCTTAGTTCCGCTTGTAGTATGGAGGCATTGTTGGATAGCCTCCAGCTTCCTTTGAAGTCTTGGGCAGCCACTGCTGCTGCAGTTGCTGGAGCTTCTGGGTCAACTGAGCCATCATGTGTAATATGTTTTCAGCTGCTGTGTTCCCGATTGCTTCTTCTGCTGCAGTTTTCATTTGTGCTGCTGTGCACAGTGCTTTGTTTGCCGGTAGTATTGTGAAGTTATACCGGATTGGGTCTTTGACCCAGGGAGGTGGTTTTTGGTATCCCTCAGGTGGGATATCCTTTGTTATGTGTTTCACTGTGTCCTGCATACCCAGTTCTCTCAGTGTCTGGAGTATACTGCCCGCATAGGTTTTGGGCGGGTCTAGTTCTTCGTGCAGGTTTATACACGCTTGCATTTTGTTTTTGTGTGGTCCATTTCTGTCGTTTCTGATGGTTTTGCACAGAATGGCAATATTTCTTTGGCCTATCCTGTGCATGAGAGACTGCAGTTGTGTCTCTGCCCTCAAGAGACAAATTCTTGTCCACATTGGGGCTCCAAGTATAAGTCTCATTGCATTATTTTGGATGACTTCCAGCCTCTGCTGTTGATCCTTTCTGAGATTTGTCAGGACTGGTGATGCGTATTCTACTTGTGCTCTGATGGTTTGTATGTAGAACCTCCTGAGCAGATGGTATGTCGCACCTTCTTGCAATGATGTGATTTTCTTTAGGGCATTAAGCCCTATTTTTGTTTTGGCTTAAAGGAGCTGTATTTCCTTCTCAGGAGATAGTGAATCTGCAATGCAGACTCCCAGATATGTGTAGCTATCCACCCAGTCTATGACGTCTCCTTTCAGTAGAAGGTTGGGTGGATTTTGATCATGTTTCATTGCCATGGCTTTTGTCTTATTTCTGTTGATTTTGAGTCCCAGTTGTGTGCACTTGTCCTCAAGTTTTTGCAAGGCTTCTTGCATCTTTTGGAGCTGTCTTTGAGGGCCGGAGCTGATGATGCAAACATCGTCAGCATATATGAAGACCTCCACACCTTGTGGTAGCTCGAGACAGGCTACATTTTCCATAAGGACATTGAATAAGAAGGGGCTTAGAATGCCCCCCTGTGGAGTGCCGTTTTCAAGAGAGTAGTATTCTGACATTCTGACATTCTGCCTTGGAACACTACTCTTGCTTCTCTGTCTTGCATGTATCCTTTTGTCCATGTAAGCAGGTTGCCTTTGATCCTCTTTCGGACTAGGGAGGAGAGGATGGTTGCTGCATTGGCCAATTCATATGCTTTTTCTAGATCTAAGAAGACCACTATGGATTTTCTGCCATTTATGGCACTTAGCACATCTGTGAGGCACTCATGGGTGCCTACTCCTTCCCTATAGGCATAGAGCCTATGGTGTAGGGGCCCTGCTTTCCATAGTAGTCTGTTTAGAACCATTCTTTCTGCAACCTTTTCAGTACAGCTAATGAGGGATATCGGCCTATATGTGCCTTCCTCTTTTGGCTTAGGTATTGGTTGTGTGTCTTGCTGTTGCCATTTCTTTGGCCTGGTGTGCTCTGCATATGTCCTGTTTACCAGGAGTAGATATACCTGTTTGGCAGTGTCTCCCATGTGTCTCAGCATGCTGTAAGTGATTGCATCTGCTCCAGGGGCTGTGTCTCTTTTCCCCTTGCTGAGTGCACTGTTTAGTTCTTCCATAGTGAAGGGTGTGTCTGTGTCATCAGGTGTGTTGCAGGCAGTATTGATTTCCCTCCACCTTGCCTGGGAAATTTCATTTATTTTTTCCCGTGTTGTTTGGGGAAGGTTGTGGGATTTTGTCCTTTCTGCGAAGTTTCTTTCTATATTGTCAGCTTCTTCTTGTGGGTTGGGATGGATGCTTTGCGCTGTTCTTCCTTTCCCTGCAATTTTTGCAAGGAATCTCCAGATCTGGGTTACTGGAGTTTGTCTGCTGATGTTTGCACACCAATCATACCATGCCTGTTGTTTGATTTCTTTTGTTTCTTCAGTTGCGTGGGCTATTACCTCTCTGAGAAGTCTGTGCATCTCGTCAGATGGTTCCCGTCTGAAGAGTTTCCTGACTCTGTTGACTCTGGCATTGAGTTCTTTGACCCTTTCACAGTAGTACCATGCATCTTTGTGATCGATCTTGGATCGTTTGATCTTTGGCATGGACATGTTTGCTGCCTCTCTGAGTTTACTGATGAACTCTTCATAGAAGAGTTCTATGTCGTTTTGCAGGGTTTTCAAGGTAGTCCCTCGCCCATCTCGTCATTATGGCTTCGAATGTAGCCCAGTTTGCAAACTTAGTGTTCCATCTCTCTGGTGGCGGTGGTATGGGGGGCAGCTTTTTGAGCCGTAGGCCAATGTCAATGGCTATGTGGTCGCTTGTGAGGGTCTCGTCAGGCTTCCATGTTGCTTGCTCCTTTAGGGCAGAGTTTGTGAAGGTAAGGTCCAGTCTTCCTCCTTTTAGGTGAGTTGGCTCTCCACTGTTTAATAGGCACACCTCTGGGAATTCACGTGATAACTGGTGTAGATGTTTCCCAGTTGTGTTTGTTTGTTGTGTAGAGTTCAGGCTTGGATGATGTGCGTTGAAGTCTCCCCCAATTAGTGTGTTTTCCTGTGTCGCTGCACTGAAGAGTGCTTCCCCTTCAAATGTGTTGTCCCGAGCCCTGTATATGTTGTGTACTGTCAGTGTTGTGTTTGCAAGTGTGAGTTTTACGCTGAGTGATTCTACATCATCTCCGCAAGGGATGTTGTCTACCTTCTTTGAGGGGATTGTGTTTTTAACCAGGGTGATTAGTCCTCTTTTAGTGTCTGTGTATGGTGTTTTGTACACTTTGTACCCTTTAAATGAGAATTTGGCGTTTTCCCTTACAAGTGTTTCTTGTAACATTATGATGTCATAGTTATTTGTTTGTGTGTGTGCTTGCAGGAATGCGTATTTATTGTTTGCACTTAGTATGTTCCACTGGAGGATTTTTATAGTGTCTGTGTCTCTGCAGTTATTTGTGTTGTTGTTGTTTCCTAACTCGTCATTTGCACTTGATGTGCCTTGACTAACAACTCTGAGGTTGGCCCTGGCACTGGAGATGTACCTGGTACTGTTACTTGGGATGAAACTGACACCAGGTGTATTTGTAGTGCCATTTGCACTGTTGTTATTCATTAGTGTAGGCATGGTGATGCAAAGAGTCCTCTGGACGTTCTTATGCACTTGTCAACGACTTCTTTAGCTATTTTCTCTGAGAAGTTTGATCCTGTTAGTTCTGCAAACTTGAATAGCATTTGCACCAGTAGATTTGTGAGGTCTTGAGTCTGTGCGATGTATTTGTCTTGTTTTTAGTTCTGGGCGAACTTCAAACCTGTTGATTTGTGGGGTAGGAGGAGGAGGGGAGACTGGGTTATATGGCTTTGGGGAGCCAGGAACAGTGGAGCTAGTTTTAGGATTTGGAGTGAGGAGGATAGGTCGGGTTTCGGGAACAGGAGAGGTTAAGATGTATGTGTTAGTCGGCTTGGCCGATTCTGAGAAACTGATTTTTCTTCTAGTGTTTGTTATTTGTTTCGTTGGCGTGTGTTGGTCTGGGTGTGGTTTGGGGAGTGTTTTGTGTTCCTTTTTCTGAGGTTGAGGCTGATTTTGAGTTCTGTTGGGTCTAGGCCCTCCAGCTGCAGCAGCATAGGACTGTGTCTTATGCTGGGGGTGTGTCTGTGTGTTTTTGGGGGCTTGTTGCGACCCCCTAACTGCAGCAGCAAAGGATCTTGATCCCTGCTGGGTAGTGGGAGCTGCTGTTGTTTGTTGTGGTCTGGTGTTCTGTGTGTGTGTGTGTCCAGGGAGGCTCCGAGGTGCGATTCCTTTTAGAGTGTCAATTTTCTGTAGCCTTATCGGGCATTTTCTGTTCCACGCATGGTGGTTTCCCTTGCATGCGGGGCATCTGGCATTTGTTTCCTGTCCATTTTTAAACTTATCCGTGCACCTTGGTGCGGTGTCCGTCCTCGTTATATCTGTGGTTGACAGCAGGGGGTCTGCCCCATGTTTGTCTCCTATTGGCTGGTGGCAGTGAGTCTTCGTTTTCATTGATTGCCTGAGCCAGATCTCAAGCCACTTTCTTCGAGCCGATGGTTGCGCTGCAGCATATCCTGCAGCAGCCTTGACCTCCTGAGCGGCGCTGTAACGTTGATGGGCGTTGCGCTACGCTGTGGGACGTCACAGCTAATTTGATTTCCATCGGCTGCAGGAATACCTCGTTCGGGGGCGTTGTCTTCCGTGGAGTTATCGTGATCGGTGGTGTCATTGTTGGTGGCAGGTCTTCTCATACTCGTAGGGAGGAGAAATTCTTCCTGCGTCTTATTCAGTGTAGGTTTTATTTGCTGGATGAGAAGCACCTACATCATGCGCAACTGAAGGGCATCAGGGGCCTTCCCGATGATTTTCGTGTTCTGTATGATGACATCCCAGGAGATGGCCTCCTGATGTTTGGTGTGGGCGTGATTCTTGATAGCCCCCTCTTGGGCGTGGCACGAGAGTCTCTTCGACAGTCGCATGGTAGTCATACCTATGTAGGCGCAACGGCATTCGTGGACTGGGCATGTACACTACATGCGTCTGCTTCAGGGGTTCCCGTACCTGTGGAGAGGGGTTATTTTTCATAATAAGGTCGCGCGTCCTCCGATTCTGGTAGATTAAGTCGATATTCTTGGTGTCGTCAGTCGGGGATACATTTTCAGAAATAATTTTCTTAATGGAGTCCTCTTTTTCACGGTAATGGGAACTCATGAAGGCTTTGCGGGGCTGCAGGCTCTCACTACCGTACTATTTCTTCAAGGCTGTGCGGACTTCCTTGCTGGTTAATTTATTTGAGTACCCGTTATTCACAAGTACTTGGGAGGCGCGGTCGAGTTCCTGGTGAGTGTCCTGCCAGGTCGAGCAGATCTCCAGCAGTGTACGGAGTGAGGCTTCCGGCATGTTGAGGGGTGCTGTCGACTGATTCCTGTAGACACGATCAAGGATTATATCTATGGTTTCGTCGACCGGCACATTCGTAAATAGGGACTCCACGTCCAGCGAGGCGATAATCCCGCTACCAGGGGCGTCCTAGATGGCTTCTAGGAACTCTGCCGAAGACTGCAGGCTGTACCGACTCGGGACATAAGGGGTCAAAATTTGGTTGAGGCATTTAGCCAAGACGTACTTAGGGGCGGGCGTCTGGCTGGTGATCGGCCAGAGAGGGGTTTCCTTGTTTGTGGGTTTTTACATTACCATATAAATAACCCAGGCTGTAGTCTCCTTGTACGGGCAGGAGGTGCACAGCGTTTGTCGCAGCATTCACTTCTCTGATGACTCCGTTAGCCTCCCTCTTGATGTCGTCTGCCAGGTTCCTCGTCAGGCGCTTGAACTTGCTCTTGTCAGACAAAATAGCATCCAGCTTCTCATGATATTCGGCAGTATCAATCAAGACGAAGGCTGCTGTCTTGTCCGCGAGTCGCACCGTGATGTTCACTTTCTCCTTGGTGAGGATCCCGCTGGAGTGCGAGCCCCTCTCTGTAAGAGCTTCAGCAAGTAGGAGGGGTTGAAGGGCGTCGGTAGTTCTCACGATGCTCCGGGCTTCGAGTTTCTGGATGGAGTCTAGGAGCAACTCTATTTCGAGTCTCTTGTCATGAGGCCTGGGTCTCGAAATGAAGTGGCAATTAAGACCCAGCTTCAGAAGGGCGTCTTGATCGGGATTGGGGTCGTAATCGGTAAGGTTAATGTATCCTTGGGTTCGTTCAGGGATGCGGAGTTTGCCACCGTTCAGGAAGATGAGCTTGCGCAGGGCACTTCTCATTCGCTGCTTCATGTCTTCCTCCTGAAGGCGGACGAGGCATCTCTCAATGTTCCCAGGGAACCAACGCACCTTGGGAACATTGAGAGATGCCTCGTCCACCTTCAGGAGGACGACATGAAGCAGCGAATGAGAGGTGCCCTGCGCAAGCTCATCTTCCTGAATGGTGGCAAACTCTACGTCCCTGAACGAACTCAAGGATACATTAACCTTACCGATTATGGCCCCACTCCCAATCAAGACACCCTTCTGAAGCTGGGTCTTAATTGCCACTTCATTTCGAGACCCAGGCCTCATGACAAGAGACTCGAAATCGAGTTGCTCCTAGACTATATCCAGCAACTCGAAGCCCGGAGCATCATGAGAACTACCGACGCCCTTCAACCCCTCCTACTTGCTGAAGCTCTTACAGAGAGGGGCTCGCACTCCAGCGGGATCCTCACCAAGGAGAAAGTGAACATCACGGTGCGACTCGCGGACAAGACAGCAGCCTTCGTCTTGATTGATACTGCCGAATATCATGAGAAGCTGGATGCTATTTTGTCTGACAAGAGCAAGTTCAAGCGCCTGACGAAGAACCCGACAGACGACATCAAGAGGGAGGCTAACGGAGTCATCTGCACAGTGAATGCTGCGACAAACTCTGTGCACCTCCCGCCCATACAAGGAGACTACAGCCTGGGTTATTTATATGGTAATGTAAAAACCCACAAATAAGGAAACCCCCTCCGGCCGATCCTCAACCAGATGCCCTCCCCTACGTACGCCTTGGCTAAACGCCTCAACCAAATTTTTACCCCTTACGTCCCGAGTCGGTACAGCCTGCAGTCTTCAGCAGAGTTCTTAGAAGCCATCAAGGACGCAGCTGGTATTCGGATTATCGCCTCGCTGGACGTGGATTCCCTAGTTATGAACGTGCCGGTCGACGAAACCATAAATATAATCCTTGATCGTGTCTACAGGAATCAGTCGACAGCGCCCCTCAACATACCGGAAGCCTCGCTCCATACACTGCTGGAGATCTGTACGAAGAAGGCCCCTTTCTCCACCCACCGTGGCCAATTGTTCTGCCAAAAGGACGGCGTGGCGATGGGCTCCCCACTGGGAGTCCTCTTCGCTAACTTTTATATGGGCACCGTGGAGGAATGGGTCTTTGCCAGGATGCAGCAACCACGCAGATATGGACGTTATATTGGCGACATCTTTGTGCAAATCGACGCCGAGGATGAGGTAGAAGCCCTCCGTCAAGCATTTCAGCAGTGTAGTGTGCTGAATTACACAGGCGAACACAGCTCCGACGATCGGCTCCCCTTCCTCGACGTCCTTGTAAGCAAGACGGAAGACAGTCTCCGTACTTCAGTCTACACAAAGAAGACCAATTTAGGACTTTGCCTCAATGGAGACAGCGAGTGCCCCGCCATATTCAAAAGCACCACCGCCAGGGCCTTCGTCAGGAGGGCCCTCTCCCACTGCTCGACCTGGCAGGACACTCACCAGGAACTCGACCGCGCCTCCCAAGTACTTGTGAATAACGGGTACTCAAATAAATTAATCAGCAAGGAAGTCTGCACAGCCCTGGGGAAATGGTACGGTAGTGAGAGCCTGCAGCCCCGCCCCCAGGATAATATCAAGCTGTACTACAAAGCCTTCATGAGTTCACATTACCGTGAAGAAGAGGACTCCATTAAGAAAATTATTTCTGAAAATGTATCCCCGACTGACGACACCAGAATATCGACTTAATCATATATTACCAGAATCGGAGGACGTGCGACCTTATTTTGAAAAATAACCCCTCTCCACAGGTACGAGAACCCCTGAAGCAGACGCATGTATTGTATCAGTATACATGCCCAGTCCGCGAATGCAGTGGCGGCTACGTAGGTATGACTACCATGCGACTGTCGAAGAGACTCTCGTGCCACGCCCAAGAGGGGGCTATCAAGAATCACGCCCACACCAAACATCAGGAGGCCATCTCCTGGGATGTCATCATTCAGAACACGAAAATCATCGGGAAGGCCCCTGATGCCCTTCAGTTGCGCATGATGGAGGCGCTCCTCATCCAGCAAATAAAACCTACCTGAATACGACGCAGGAAGAATTTCTCCTCCCTACGAGTATGAGAAGACCTGCCACCAACAATGACACCACCGATCACGACAACTCCACGGAAGACAACGCCCCCGAACGAGGTACTCCTGCAGCCGATGGAAATCAAATTAGCCGTGACGTCCCACAGCGTAGCGCAACGCCCATCAACTGGAGGTCAAGGCGGCTGCAGGATATGCTGCAACGCAACCATCGGCTCGAAGAAAGTGGCTTGAGACCTGGCTCAGGCAACCAATGAAAACGAAGACTCACCGCCACCAGCCAATAGGAAACAAGCATGGGGCAGACCCCCTGCTTGCAACCACAGATATAAGGAGGACGGACACCGCACCAAGATCAGTCCACCCTCAGCTTCACAGCCCTAGGATGTCTGGCAGCTCCAGACGAAAGCTCGCTTTAAGAAAGAGAGAAAGAGAAGAGAGAGAGAGAGAGAAAATCGTTAATGACTTTGATGACTATGGTATCATAGTTTATCTGTAAAATTCAGATATATACACTTATTTTGACCATGACCTCTATAGGCGCTCTACTAGCCTGTTTAAGTAGCACGGAAAAAGCTGCTATTCGCAAAATAGGGAAGAATCTCGACAAGTGTAACGCTGCTGAAGTAGCCATTACTTTTAATAAAGTATGCTTGATAGAGGGTCTGCTTCCTAAGTACAATAATAATAATAATAATAATAATAATAATAATAATAATAATAATAATAATAGAGAAACAAATCCACAGCTGTGTGATATATAAAGTGAATCGAACAGATTTCCGAAAGCGCTCTGTATAGATTTATTTTTAAAATATATTTATACCCTTGAATAACTGGATATATTTCTCAATTTCAATACTTATGCAAATATGGATATTTCTGTTATGATAATAATAATATAATAATAATAATAATAATAATCAAAATAAGAAATAAAAAATAATAATAATAATTCAGTGTGTTACTACAAAATACAGCTCTTATTCATAATAATAATAATAATATTAATAATAATAATAATAATAATAATAATAATAATAATCCTTCCGTGTGTTACTATAAAGTCCGGCTCCTATCCATGAAGAATTAATAATAATAATAATAATAATAATAATAATAATAATAATAATAATAATCCTGCCGTGTATTACTACAAAGTCCGGCTCCCATCCGTTAAGACTATCTCCATCAAAGCCCGGAAAAAAGATGGCGATTTATACTGAAATCCTTATTTCTCTGTTTTGATGAGGCGTGAGAATCGTTCCATTTAGCCGAGACACGGCCCAGTTCTATAAATCATAAGGTGGATGATTTATATAACCTTTCCGTCAGGGAATTAGGGTAGGCGGGGAACAGACCATCTCCCGTGGTTACATATGGATGAGGGTTAATGCAAAACTCTCATTCTTTTCTTTAAATATATATATATATATATATATATATATATATATATATATATATATATATAGATAGATAGATAGATAGATAGATAGATAGATAGATAGATATACATATATACGTATAAATGTGTGTGCATTTATTATATAATATATATATATATATATATATATATATATATATATATATAATATATATATATATATATATATATATATATATATATATATATTATATATACATGTGTGTGTGTGTACTTATATATGTGTATATATTTATCATATATATGTAAATATATATTATATATATATATATATGCATGTGGGTATAATGATTAAACTACGTTAATATCTCTCTCTCTCTCACACACACACACTCTCTAAGTGTATTTTTGTAAGGGTGTTTACGGACTCAGAGTATGGCCAGTGGTTCTAGGTAAATTACACCACAAAAAATTTCATCATAGGTATATTCCACCACAGTATATTCCACCATGGTAAATTTTACCACATCAACAAAAAGATTTAATATAAGAAAGAATAAAAGGACATTTTAGCTCACATTTTATTCTGACATTAGGATAAGTAATAACAACGAGTTCATTGAAAAAATAAGCAGGTATGAATAAAGGTTCCATTTATCTAGGTAAAATTTCTTAAGAGAAATTGCATGCAATACTTTATTTAAAATTGCAGTGGGGTTTCATTTCCATAATCTCGCAGTAGCTTCTTCAGTCGAGAATCAATAATTTGATCGGTCTTATTACTTGTTGTTAAGTCTCCACTCTGAAATGTGTGTGTGTTTTGTGTCTGGCTTAATCCTTCCTCCACCTTATGTTCTGTGCACAGTTTCCACAAATTAGGATGTGTGGATGTTATCGATGAGCGCAAAGCATTGTGGAACCCGTCTGCCGAATTATTTGATCTCGTTGAGTCATTTAAAACGGGTTCGCTTACATTCCAGAGTTGAATAGGAAAAAGCGGGGTTTCTGTTCGTCGACGATGACTACGTCCCTTCAACATCCCAAAGTAAGTAATAAACTCGAAAGGGATGTCTTCATCATCAGACAAATCTTTAATAAATGCACCGATAACGTCTTCAAAAATGCTAATGCGCAAAAACACTATTTTAAGCTGAAAACTTTCATCAGTGCTGTATCTCGTATTCTCACCAAGTGCACAGTCCGAGATGAAAAACACACCCAACTAATCCTGAATGTGGAAATACAGATATATGTGAATTATGGAGGTTTTTTTTTTAAGTCCATGAGATAGGTCACAGGCCAACAATTTGCCCTGTAAACAGGCACAGCAGACAGAAGACGATGATATGAGGCTTCCTTGTTGTTAGGAAGTAAGGCAAGTAATCGGTGCACACTTGACCCTCCAATGATTATGTAGAGTTACTAACCGACACCACAAATTAGGAGATACCTTGAAAGTCTCATCACAGACCCAATTTTTAGAGTTTTCTAGATCATCCAAGCCTTTTTCTGAGGAAAAAAGCTAAAATTCTGTCCAGGTCACCAATGCCACTGCCATTTTCTAAGTATTTAACTGTATCAGGAATTCAGTTGCGTCTGTTACGTGAAAGTCCAGGAATGGTTTGCACTGTCATTGAGCTTCCTTATCGAGATCTTGTACTGCAGTAGCTATTACTTCCCGTGAAGATACTGTGCCAGTTTTCATTACTGCGTACTTCATTGAACGAACTGCCTTTCGGGCATTAATGTGTGCCCTGTTCTTGACTCCTGAGTGATTTTGGGAACCCAATGAAAATAGAACTTCTGGTTCACTGCAGTTGTAAGTTGTATGTTGTCTAACTCGGCAACCTTTATGTAAACGCTCACAGCTCCAATACGTCTAGCAAACTGTTGTTACCTCCATGCTTTTCGTATATACGAGTTTCTAAATCCCAAAGAGTAGTTTTGCCCTTCTCTGATGTGTTGAATGTTGCAGCCATGGTTGAGGGCTTCAACGTTAAACTAAATAGTAAAAATAAAAAGGTAATGAGTATGACAAGGGAATACCCAACAGCCCCAATGACCATAAGTACTGAACAATTATCATGAAGCAACATTGACAGTCATTAGGGTTAAGCAGGTGTTTATAAAACACACCCCTTGTGTCCATTGTTTTGATTACAGTCACTTTGCTAAACGACTATTAAGAAACCAAGAAAGATCTGTGCATAAAATCTGGTTTCCCATTTCCCTAACAGATTTGATTCTCTGGAAGGTATTTTGTCGTACGTTTGGCAGTGAAATGAAAGAAAGAAATTCTCTTGTATTAGCTCTTACATGATTTTTACAACAATCTGTATACGGAATCAGGATCAAAAGCTCTTCCACACGGTATGAAATTATTAAAATGTGGAGTTTACGCTGGTGGAATTCACCTATGGTGACATTTTCCAGGTGGAATTCTATTGGTGGAATTTGCCCATGGTGACCTTATATCAGGTGGAATTTTCTTGGTGGAATTTACCTATGGTGACATTTTGTTTCCCTTTCAGCGCAGAATGACCTCGTAGGTGCCAGGGCTTAGCCTTTGGCCTAAATTCTATATTCCAGTTCCAAGAGCAACTTCGAAAGGATCCAGGAGATAAACAGAGCCCCACACATTCATGAGGATTTCCCTGACAAATGAAAACTGTTCGTTCCATGAAAATCGAAGTCATCTGTATAACGCCCACTCTCTCTCTCTCTCTCTCTCTCTCTCTCTCAATGAGGCTTGCTAATGGGCAAGCTTTATATCACATTAGCTTTTGCTTTCGCGTTGCTGGAATTGGAATCCTGATAAATATATAGAGACCTATATATATATGCTATATATATACATACATACATACATACATACATCATCTATATATATATATATATATATATATATATATATATATATATATATATATAAATGCATCATTCAATTTCAAACGCGTGTGTAATACACCCACACAGGCACGCACACACACACACATACACGCGCGCGCGCACACACACATGCATACACGCGCGCGCGCACACACACACGCTTATATATATATATATATATATATATATATATATATATATATATATATATATACTATATATATACTATATATATGTATATATATGTATATATATATATATATATATATATATATATATATATATATATATATTATAATATATATATATGTATATATATATATATATATATATATATATATATATATATATATATATCATGTGTGTGTGTAGACTTGTCTGTGTATTAGTACATGTAAGAGGGAAATTGCTGGTGAATGTTACCAGTGTATTTTTACTCAAATATGTTTAAGTGTGTGTGTACTTATTTGAGGAAGGTAGGGGAGGAGGTGAAAATATTTGTAAATATTCAAGAGATGTTTTGTGTTACATCATGGAAACCGCCCTCGAAGCGAAAGGAATACTACTTCATGTTGCATCATGGAAATCGAAAGCTATCAAAAGAAAATCATTTCGAAAATCGTACGTCAGAATGGGAATGACTCCACATCGCACCAGGTACTCGAGAGGTGTGTGAAAGTCAACCCATAACTCAGAGAGGAGGAAACGATAAAACCGGTTCGAGCGGTAAAAGTATTGTGATCTATACTTGGATATAGTATATAGTTTTTTTGCTCGTCACCTGTCCATGAGAGATGATGGTTGCGGAGGTCAAACCCGTCGTTTGTCTTACAGAAATATATCTTTTGGGTGGAGCTGTATTCTTAGACATAGAATCGGGAAGTGTTTTCTTATTAGCGACAGGTTATTTTTCTACGAGGAAAGTTGTAGTAGCTACCCCACCAAAAAAAATTAATAAATAAATAAACCTCACGTCATTCAAAAATTATAATTTGACAGGTAAATTTTTAATTTTCACCTCAGAAAACATTTTTGCGCGTCAAAAAGAATTACGTATGTTGTCACGATATAATTTTACTATAAGAAGTTGATACATTCGAAGGTGATTCCTTGGTTTTGATTAAAAAAATTCAACAGGTGTAATAAAACTCATTCAACAGGTGTAATAAAACATATTCAACAGGTGTGTAATAAAACTAATTTCAAAGGAATAATAAACTAATTCAACAAGTGTAATAAACTAATTTAAAAGGTATAATAAACTAATTCAACAGGTGCAATTCATCACCTACCCACGTAAAAGAAAAAAATAGAAAAAAAAAGATGATTTCTTCATAGGTCAAACTAGAGCACGATTTCCCACGCGAGAACAATGCTGTCGTGGCCGAGTTTCGACAACCTCGCAAGATCAACAACAGAAGTATTGGAGGGGTCATTTGGAAAGGTTGACCTCTTGGGAGAAATGAAAGGTCACCCGCTCCCAACTAGTCGTTATCAGGGGTACAGCAGGAATTCGTAGTATAGCACTGCGCATAGCACGACAGGGGGAGGGGACGTTGAGGGGGGGGTGTTGGGGTTGGGGAAGGGAAAGTATTAACTGAAAAGGGAATCTTGTTCGTGAGGGAATTAGACATTCTCTTTCGCGCCTTTGCTAGTCTGAGTGATGTCGTTTTACGTCGCTTCGTGTGTGCTTTATATATATATAATAATATGTGTGCGCGCGTGCGTGCGTGTGTGTGTATGTCTATCTATGTGTATATATGTGTACATATACACGAGTATATATATATATATATATATATTGTGTGTGTGACAGGTAAAAATATTCTGTTACAACAAAAAGCAAGTACTACTATATTTCAGAGACTGCTGTCTCTCTCTCATCAGGTAGAGAGAGAGAGAGAGAGACCAGTCTCTGAAATATAGTGCTTACTTTCTATATTTTGGCGTTTCTGTAGGCTCATTTTATTAGATATACATATTATATATAGTGTAGTAGGTAAAGCTTCACTGACGTTCCTGGGTTTGAAAGGATACACGGGTTCGCGCCCTGGTCCAGGCAAGTCTATTATCGAGAAAAAATTCCCCTTCGGTTAAGCATATATGAAAATATATTAATTTTCCGAGGTAGAGCGAATTAGATATTAAAGGACATTGTAGCCCGATATATATATATAATATATATATATATATATATATATATAATATATATATAATTAGATATTATGTATATGTATATTAATAATAATATATTATATATATATATATTATATATATATATAAAATTATATATATATCTAATATATTTATATATATTTATATATATATATATATATATATATATATATATAATATATATATATATGTGTGTGTGTGTGTGTGTTGTGTGTGTATGTTATGTATATTTGTACATATTATGTATATATATATATATATATATATATATATATATATATATATATAAACAATACGCATAAGCAAAGCTTAACATGTCGGCGCTTACGTCGTCGTAGTCGATATGAAATTAGATTCGTGCTCCGTAATGAATTCAGGTGAAAGTTATTAGCGAGATGAAAGTTTTTATGATTTCATTAGTTGCGAATATCGTGAGAATTCGACAGTATTTCCACAGCTAGCTTTGACTCGTCAGAGTTCTGAGTGTAGAAAAAAAAAAAATCTTAATACCATAGATAGACCGGCATACAAGAAACGACTTAGAGGTTATCAAGTTCCAGTGTGAACGATCTTGGATTCTTTAACGAATTCATGGAATGTATTGCGAAATCTCTCTCTCTCTCTCTCTCTCTCTCTCTCTCTCTCTCTCTCTCTCTCTCTCTCTCACACACACACACACACACACTAATACCAGACAATATTGTCTTCCTCAAAACCTGGGATGTGTAATGATTCTCTCTCTCTCTCTCTCTCTCTCTCTCTCTCTCATCCTTTATTGTTATACGACAAAAACATGATTGTTTAATTCATAACCATTTTCCATTCCAAGTCACGCCGCATGCTGTTTATAAAACCTTTTGTAAGAGTTACTCCAGTAAAAAGTGTTTCTTATAAACAGCAAGTAAGTTTATTCCACTCCCTCTTCTTCTTCGAATGTAATTTTCTTCTGTTTTTTCCCTACCTAGCAGTTTTTATTTTCTCCATAACCGCACAAAATCCCTAGATGTACACTAGTATTCCACCAACCCGGTTTTTTTTTTTTTCGTCATGACCCCCAAGTTAGGTTGGGTTAGGCTACATTAGTCCAGTGAAAGATCAAGCAGATAATTTTGGGTGTGGGAAACATAATGAGATTATTTTCAAAGAGGTTCTATGGTTAGTTTTTAAGATATATTCATTTATGCATAAATTTCTATCTTGGTCAACCAACGTATCGCCGGCGATGAAGCAGGCCAGCCTTTGGACCTTGGGTCAGCATTCGTGCCCCGATGTCAATCTTTTCCTTTCTCTGCAATTTAATTCTCTGAGGTAAAGATGACACGGAAGTTTAAAATGGCTATGAAAACCGTGACATATATTGACATAGCGAATAGGCTTTACGTCATTAAGTCTGTGAAGGCGAGGCGCAATAAATAATGTGACTTGAAGTGTTATTTACATGTTTATCTGTATTTATTGTTTATTTTTTTTATTTTTTGATGAGTGATTTCTTTCTGTATTTCCTATTACCATCTGTTAACACGCAAGACGTAGACAAAATCAAAGTTTAAAAACACTTAATGCTGATTTTTAATATGAAATGTTATCCCATGTGCAGTTACGGAAGCTAAATTTTACATATTGAATATGACCCTGTTCATAGTTATGAAACACTTAAGATAGAAAATCGGAAGAAATCGCTGGAGGCTCTAATCTGATCACAGAAGTCAGTGATTAAATAACCCTGGCCAAGCCTGTCGAATGAAAACTTCTTCGTTTTTCTTGGAACTTCTCCCTGCAATTAATTGCCAGATATACTCAGTTAATTGTGTCAGTGGATATGCTAGGTAATATAGCTGCGTTTGACGTTGTATCTTAATTAGCTAATGACCCCATGACCCCATTTGCGGAAATGTAAATGTAATTTTATAAGATGTTTATGCAGCCGTTCACCAGTATGCGATAAATGCAGGAAAACATCTAAAACCAAGAATGGCTATTGCTTTAGATACACACACACACACACACACACACACACACACACACACATATATATGATATCTATATATATATATATATATATAATTTTTACTGTATATATTTATATATAAATTGTATATATGTGAATTTTGTGTGTATGCGTTTGCATAAATGTGTGCATATCATCCTTCATGTCTGTTTTGCATATTTCCAAATTAATTTACATACATGAATACAGACACACGTGTACACTGGTATTTGTGTATGTATCTCCCCCCAAAAAAAAACAAATACACCCACACATAAAAGCACTTAAGTGTAACACGATAAAACTGATTATCTGCAGCGCGCGTAAATCCAAATGCAAGGCCGATGCAATAATTCACAAAATATCGGAAAAGCTTTTAACTCCCGATATTGCTACTTAGTTTCTCACTTGTCCAGAGATTTTTCTCCGAGAGCCAGTATTGGCATGAACTCTGGTTGCCGGCTTCTGATTTTGGCATCACTGGAAAGGATAAGGAGCGCCTCCCCGCCCCAACCCACCCCACCCCCTCCTCAAAAAAAGGGGTAGGGGTGGGTGGCCGGACCTTCGGCAAATTTCACCCACTTAAGGATTTCCAAGTTATGGCGTTTGTTTTCCTGCCAAGATTTGGGAGCCGCTGGTGTGAAATGCAGGACCTAACCGTAGGTTTTAATTTCATTTCATTTCTGAATTTTTTAGTTCAAATTCAGGTGGTTTTTCAGTCTTTGTTCCCGGTTAACAGGAATTTGAAGAATTAATATATCAGACATTGTTTCTCTACTAAGGGGTAGTGCTGTCAGTGCACCTCACGGGTTGCACTGTAGGCATTACTGAAGGTTCTTTGCATCGTCCCTTCGGACCCTAGCTGCAACCCCTTTCATTCCTTTTACTGTACCTTCATTCATATTATCTTTCCTTCATCTTGCTATCCTAATAATTATTTCATAGAGCAGTTACGAGGCTTGCGAGGTTTTCCTCCTGTTACACATTTTAAACCTACCTACTCATAATTTCCTTTCCAGCGCTGAATGAATCATAGGTCCCAGCGCTTGGCCTTTGGCCTATACTCTACATTCTATTCCATTCCATTCCATACATTTTTGAGCATTCGCCTGGCCATGTCTGGAGGATGCATTTTTATTACCATGATTTTTTTTTCCTCTCAGTCGTCAGACTCCAAGACTTATCGTTTTCTGATGATCAGAGGAACTTTTAACGTCAGGTTCGTGAAATTGACGATTTTCTCGTTCGCGTCCAAGAGATTTCAACACCCAAACCAGGGATTTATGGATTTTCAATGATCGATTTGGAAAATTAAGTCCCAGGGCAGGAAAATTATTAATCCCCCCCCCCCCCCCCCCCCCCCCCCCCCCCCCCCCCCCCACCCCCCCCCCCCCCCCCCCCCCCCCCCCCCCGACGACATTCGGAAGTCTGACCATGGGTAGAGTGCGTGTAGGCACTGAATATTAGTTTATGTACACGTATAAAAAGTTTATGGTTATGTCTATATATATATATTTATGATTATAATATTATCTATGAATATATAATATATTTAATATATATATTATATTTATATATGAATTATATGTAATATATATTACATATTATTATAATATATATATATATATGTATATATATATTGTTGTGGTGTTTATCTATTAATATGTAATGGTATATAATATTTATATGTAATAAATATAATTATATTATATATAGTGTAGGAATATATATTAATATATAATATAATCTATATTATATTGTGGTGTGTTTATATATATGTATATAGATTATTTAATTATTGTTGTATTCTAATTAATATATGTTTATATTATGTATATATATATATATATATATATGTATATCTAATGTATATGTATATATATAGGTGGATAATATCTTATATTATATGAATATTATATATATATATATTATTTAGATATATATTCTCTCTGAATATGTTTATATAAGGTATATACTATATTATATATTATGATTATATTTATATTTTAAAATATCTAAGGAGATAGTATTATCGTATATATACTATTATAGCGAGAGAGAGAGAGAGAGAGATGTGTGCGTGTGTGTTTGTATGTAGAATCTTTAACACTGTTCAGAGTCAGTGATTAGCAAAATATTGGCGAAGAAGTCACTGTGGTATTCGTTGAAATTCATAACGAAAATATTACTGTAAGGAAATGTGGTTGCGTATTCCTTTAGGCATGAGCGCACAGTATAATACACCTTCATTATGGAAAGAGAAATGTAAACTTTAGGAATATTATAAAAAAATAATTGGAAACTATTCAATAATGAATATATCGTCCGAGCATCAATTCGACGTTTTAATCCAGAGTTAAATGTTATTATATTTGGTCTTACAGCTTTCTTTTTTGACCCACGCATATATTCCTTATTTGAGTATTCCCTATCGGCCGTTGCATATTTTCTCTATTTGGGTAATCCTTAACACGTTTGACATCTAATTTTTGCATGTGGATTTTCTCCGCGCCTGCGCAGTTCTCCCAGGTCAGCACGTTCACCTCCTGTCCTTAAAACGCGAGATACAGAAACTCCTTTCTTCTACGTTTCAACATCCTTTCCAGTTCGACTAGACGCCCTTTGCCATTCCCACAGATAGCAGGCACCCTCCTCCCCTCCCCCCACTCCTATTCCCGAAGCCAGTTGGCAACCCTTTCCCGCCAACCCACCAACCCACCCACCACTCCAGGTACCCCCGGACCCCTTGGCCTCTAGTCTCTTCAGATGGTATCTTGCTCCCTGACCAATATTGCTCGATAGTTCGGTTCAGAAGGAGGGCGGTAGTGGTGTTGGTGGGGGAGGCGGGTGGGGGAATGTAGGAGAATGGGGTAGGGGTTAGAATGCTGGTGGTAGGAAGGAATGGAGAGATGGGAGGATGCACCTAAACTACTTTCTCCAACCAACCCGTTGCATCATTCCCGTTACTGCCAGGTTTTTGTTCTCCTTTTTTCTAAATGATGTTTCCTCATTCCATTTCCGCTCTCTCTCTCTCTCTCTCTCTCTCTCTCTCTCTCGTCTTTTTGGTAAAATTGGAATCATTGACTCGCGTTCGATCCGGGCGAGGAATGGAATGATATGGGACAGTTTCCTTAAGAGTCCAGAATGTCTCTGTAAACCTAAGCTAGGAATTATATACCTGTTTATCAATCGATTGTGTTGTGGATCACGGCTGAGACTGGAGAGAGAGAGAGAGAGAGAGAGAGAGAGAGAGAGAGAGAGAGAGAATACAACGATAATAAACAACCGGAGGGCCTCGAAGAGGTCATTCTTATTTCTCCGATCTCTCTCTCTCTCTCTCTCTCTCTCTCTCTCTCTTCACATATGATCTTTGAAAATTAAAATCCCTTCCTAAGGAAACTAAAGTTAGAAATTTCATAAGTAAATTTGGTATAAATCCATTTGTAACTTACTTCTCTTAAAAAGGTGAAAAAATATGGCTTTAGGAGTACTTATGCTAACAGATGTCCGATCCTAGAAACTCGGAAAGCAACAACTAATGATAATAATAATAATAGGACAGACTGTTAATTACTCGGCTATCTCAAAATGAAGAATTCATCGATATAATTGGTGATTTGCTAGAAATGTTTGGAACTTAGTTTATTACAGAAATCCCAGACTGCTATGAACAAAGGTTAAGCTCCTTCATTGGAAATAATATTTTGGCTTATTCATAATGGAATTCTGTATTATGTAATAGAAAGGTGAGTTATATTAAACATTCATGTCCAGTAAATCATCCATTTCACGAAAATAAAGGTATTTACGTAATTTCAGTGCTAAGTTGTTACATTTCAAGACGAAATCGTTTCATTTCAATGCTAAGCCGTTTCATTTCAGTAATAAGCTGTTTCATTTCAGTGGTAAGCTCGTTTCATTTTAATGTTCAGCCGTTTCATTTCAATACTAAACCGTTTTATTTCACTGTCCAACTGTTCCATTTTAATACTAAGCCGTTACCGTTTCAGTACTTAGTCCTTACCGTTTTATTCCAATACTAAGCCGTTGCATTTCAATACTAAGCAGTTTCCCCAATAGGGGGTGGCCCCAGAGATTGGTAACAACATCTGTCACTGTCTCAGAAGGTAGCTAAGAAGTTCGTCCCGAAGGTTATAAGAAAATGTTGAACATTTCCTTATGTTCAGTGCATTTTGACAGGCACTTCTAGAGAGAAGAAGAGAAGATATATAGCAAGACTGTTTATTTCCATTTTGTCATCCACATAAATTATAATATTTACTTCGTTTGATTGTAGTTCAATACACAAATAACCTGAGACATTCTCTCCTCTCTCTCTCTCTCTCTCTCTCTCTCTCTCTCTCTCTCTCTCTCTCTCTCTCTCTCTCTCTCTGTGGCACTGAGGATAATAATTGATGTTGCCGAAGCATTGTTGATCAAGCGATTATGATTAGGAATAAAACCTCGGGAACAGTTGAGGGGAATTATTCAGACCCTCTGACATTTTTAGCAGACCCTTTACAATCCTTGCAGGTCACCAAGATCGTATCACAGAATCTCGTGTTGATGAATTTAGGAACCACATTGTCTGGTCCACCCACTCACGCATAATTAAAGCGCAGAGATAAACACGGTAACAATCGGACATACCTTATTTAGCAGCTATTCACCTTGGCAACAATGGGGGTTGATAAACAGGTCTCTAGGAGAATACGAGAGTTACCCCGTTGACGCAATGCGAGTTATTAGGACGTATAGAAAACGACGATTCGTCAAGCTTAAGAGGAGTAAACGTCATCAAATCAATAAAGCTTATTGTTGGGCTTCTGCTCCTTTCTTTGTCCACCCCCACCCCCTCTCTCTCTCTCTCTTTCTCTGTCACCCTTAACTTTCATCGCGTTATGTGTCTCCCCATCCCCTCCTCCCCCTCCCCTCTTCTTCCTTTCCCACGCCCTTCTCCTCTTGCTTTTTCTTTTTTCTCACCCTGATGACACACACATATATATATACTATATATATATATATATATATATATATATATATACACACACACACACACATATAAATATATATATATATATATATATATATATATATATATATGTGTGTGTGTGTGTAAGTTCTTGTATTCAGAATGTCTGTGCAGAGCCTAGAATATTCGAGAAGGGACGGATAACCAAGCCGTGATATGTGTAATTATCAGTCGTAGCAATAGTACAGAAGAAATAATGACTGTAGTTATATTATTGATTCTCCTGCAACTTAGCTTCTTATTACACTCTAGTTTTGGAATCCGTGACCATAATTGTTGAAAGAAATTAGTTTAGACTGAAAGAAAAGATTGATTAATTCAATTCGTTAAATCAATTTACCGCAGATGTAAATTTTGGCAAGTAACGTCTCCGTTTTACTTCAGAATTCTCTCTCTCTCTCTCTCTCTCTCTCTCTCTCTCTCTCTCTCTCTCTCTCTCTCTCTCTGGTTGTTGCCTCATTATATCATCTTTCTGACTCCTCTCTCTCGTTGATTATTGCTACATCATACCATGTCTCTCTCTCTCTCTCTCGTTGATTGTAGCCATATTATATCAACTCTCGTTGATTGTTGCGACAGTATATCATTCTCTCTCTCTCTCTCTCTCTCCCTTCGCGTCTGATCCATTTAGGGACCAAAAACAAGATAATCTCAGTGCAAGACAATCCTCATTTGAGTGATTCTCGCTTCTCCCAATACAGCCCGGGAGTACTTTTGGGGATTACCGCTCAGCCGAAATTCCCTTTGAGAATGTAGGCTCTCTCTCTCTCTCTCTCTCTCTCTCTCTCTCTCTCTCGCTATGTTCCCCCAGTAATTCAAATGGATTCGAGGAGTTACTAGATATTATTGGGGAGTGGGGTGGATGGGGGTGAGGAGTTGGAAGGCTTAACGTACTACTGAGGACCAGCAAACTACTGCGAGCTGTTCCTTTCTCTTCATTGTGAGGTTTGTATGCGGAGCGGAATTCGCTAATTTCTTACGGGTTCCCAGAAGCTGGCGGCCTTTAGTTTTCAAGTGTAAGGATGGACAGCGAACTGTTTTAACGTTAAATCTTGCCATTTTTCTCGTCGTTCAATTTTCCTTTTGGTGTTACTGTCATGATAATAATAATAATAATAATAATAATAATTAAGGAAACTGGATATACCAACTACATACTGATGAAACGAAGAATGTAAGACGAATAGGGAAGACTATACAAATCGAATGTCGTAGAAACGGCTATCATTTCCAACGCCACTGCCCTCAGAGAAGGTCTCCTCCCTATAATATAATAATAATATGATAACCTCCTTTATTGCACAAAAATATAGTGGTCATTACAGTCTGGTCTATTACAGAGACTGTAACCGTACCATGAAGATTTA
>NC_061089.1:54243729-54258729 GCF_015104395.2 Macrobrachium nipponense
ATCTCTGACTTGGTTGATGGTGAGATCTCTAGTGGTTGTGAATAAGTTTTCATCCTCTAAACTTAATTTGTCCCAAGTTTTTCTGCCCAAGTCTATGGAACCTGACATTCAGAGGCTCCAAATTTGAGTGATTATGCAACTCCCTTATTGTGTTGAAGTAGGGGGGACTTTCCCTATATGCTTGCCTCAGAGCTTTATTCTGAACTGCTTGCATTTTACTTAGTACTGTTTTGCTAAGTGCTCCAAATATGATGGCTGGGTATTCTAGCTGTGGCCTGGCTAGTGATTTGTATAGTTTGAGTTGGGTTTTTGCCGAGAGTCCTCTGAATCTTTTTAATCTACTGACCGTTTTTCCTCGCGTAGCTATTCTCGCCTGTACATGGGAAGAATGCCTGATTTTTTGAAATTTGCACCCAAGAATTGTGACTTGATTGTTGGTTATATGGAATTCTCCTATTGTTGACTATGATATCCATGGGACGTCGAGCAGAAATTGAGAGGAGCTGGAATTTATTGATATTTGTAGTTACTTTCCATTTTCTTTTCGTAGTTGTTTGATTTTCTGTATTTCTCTAATAGTCTTTTCTTTGCAGCATACCTTTGGCTTTGGTAGGATATGTTATTACTTGGGTGTGATCATCTGCGAACATAATTTGAAGGCAACCTTGAGATGGAGGAGGGGTGTCTTTAATGTAGAAGTTGTAGAGTGATGGAGAGAGAATACTACCTTGAGGGACCCCTGACTGTAACTGGAACTCTGGTCCTATGAAGTCTTTAATTTTAATTCTTGCCACCCGGTTGTCAGAAAGTTACATAGCAGTCTGGTTGGTAAATCTGGCAATTGCGCCTCCCAAAAGTTTGTATTTTAGACCGTCATGCCAGACTTTATCGAAGGCTCGACTGACATCCCTAGAGATAAGGTTGCAGCCGTGTCCTAAGCTCTTCTTGACTGCTATGTACTCATATAGTCTAGTTAATGCAAGCTGAGTTCCTTTGCCTTGAGTAAACCCATATTGATTATTATTGTTAGTAGATTATCTTCGAGGAACTCATTAAACCTTATCTGAATGATTTTTTCCAGGATCTTACCAGGTATTTCTAGAAGGGAAATTGGTCTATAGTTTGAAACCGAGTTAGATCTTTACCCTTTTTTTCCCCACAAAGGGAAGTAGTGCTTTCTTAAAAAAGACTGGCCAGTAGCCCATACTTATGGTTTCATTGAAAATGACTCTTAGGAAGACCAGCATGGAGTTGGGAAGATGCTTAATAATAATTTTGTTTACTCTAGAATGGCCAGGTGCTTTATTTTTAAAATTATTGATTATTTTGATGATGTCTTGCAGTTGAATTGGTTTAATAAACTGGTCTTCAACATCTAATCTATCGAGGTCTACCGTGTCGTATGGTATTATTTGGTCATCATGTTCATGTAGTGCTGCAATCACTCGTTGTTCATGTTGCAAGTCAAACCTTAGATTCTCCATGGGTTTATTTTGAAGATATTAGACCAGTATTCTCTGAAAATTGGTTCCTGATCCTGGGGTGAAAGATCTTCCTGTTGTTATGGAGGATGTAAGCTGTAGGTTCAGTATCTGAACCCAGAAGCCTTCTGATCATTTTCCAGAACTTTCCTGGGTCTCTGTAGATTCCTTCGATTTTATTTAGAAGTGTCTCCCAAGTCGAATTTATGAGTTCCTTAGCTTCTATTTTAATTCTTTCTTTAATATTTTGTAAGTATTCTAATAGCTGCAGTGATGGGCCATGATTATTAATTAAAACTAGGGCTTGTTTATAGCAATATTGTAATTGCTTAAGATTCTCTGTTTCTTTAGAATATGGTAAGATCCTGAAAGTTTTGAGGGGTATACAAAGTTCTGTGGCTTCTTTGATCATCCCTGTACCAAAAAGTTATTTTGTCATCGATATAGGTTGTTTTTAATCCTTTGTCTGATGTTATCAGGTTCGTCATAGTTGGAGAGAGAGTCGTCGAGAATATCCTTGAAGCGGTCCCAGTTGGCATTGGTCAAATCGAGAGTTGGGCTGATGGCTACCATAATAGGTCTCACAGTAAGTTTTAATAGTATAGGTATGTGGTCTGAGGAAGTTAAAGGACCCTGAGTGATTGAATAATTGAAAATGTGGTATCTGTTAGACAGAAGATGTCAGGTTTGCCCTTGGATCTTCTGCTGAAATATGTTTGAAAATCTGGTCCTAGAAAGTAAACTAGATTCCTGTTCATAAGACCTTGAATTAAGGTGCCTCTGGATTAGTACTATTGTGGCCCAGGGGCCAGGGTGAGTTGCATTTAGGTCTGCTAGTAAATAGACTCTGGGATATTGCGTCTCATTAAGGGACAAGCTATCCTGCTGGAGGAAATACTGGGTTCCTGGGAGGTAAATAAGTCGTTGCTATGATTACTGGTCCCGAACTGTCTGTAGTTCTACTGCGATTAGGTCATGATTGAATCCGTCTATTAATTTGACTGAGATATCCCGTCTTACTGCTATTGCGTCCCGGCATTTTGATCGTTAGTGGTGTTGCATTGGAAAACGTTGTAGTTCCAGATCTTAATGCGCGTGGAGTTGGGTATCCCTGTGGAATTGAGAAGTATAAGATGTGGGGAGAAAGAAGAATAAATGTTGCTTAGTTCCTTACTACGAAGGAAGGTCCACTTCAGTACGTTATGTTGGATGACTGTGAGAGTGTCCATTATAGTGTTTTTTCCTTTCGTTAAGTCAAAGAATCCTGAGTTTAATTTTTTGGAATTTATCGTGTTTATCCTCGTGATCCTGTTACTATATTTGTCAAGTTCTATTGTTCCATCAGTAATATATTGTTTGACTGTATTATTATCTAATTCCTCTGTGAAAATGTACTTCATCGTTTTATATTCAAAAATCATCCTCTTGAGGGTATTGTGGGTAGGGTTTTTGGGGTTTGCCGTGTTAATGGAAATGTAAAGTCTAAGTCCAATTTTGGGGTTCTTGGTCTGGTTGATGGAAGGGAGGCTTGGAAGAGCCATAGCTCCTTGTGTTTCAGGGTCTGTATTATTGTAGGATGAGGTTGGTTCTTGCTTGGATAGTTGAAGTGGCTGTTTTTTTTTTGGGGGGCCGGGTGTGAAGGCATTTCAACTTCAGAGTCTGAATCGCTTTGTATTCTTTTCCTCTTGGCTTCAATTTCCATGTCGTCATCAATTGTCAGGGGCT
Organism: Macrobrachium nipponense; assembly: GCF_015104395.2. Taxonomy (NCBI): domain Eukaryota; kingdom Metazoa; phylum Arthropoda; class Malacostraca; order Decapoda; family Palaemonidae; genus Macrobrachium; species Macrobrachium nipponense. Next base: position 54,246,936 of record NC_061089.1, read on the forward strand.
GATTGGGGCTGGTGTTGTTTTGATTTTCTGACTTTAGCAATGTTGTGACTTTCTTAGCTAGCTGGATGGCCTCTGTAGGAATTTTAATCAACGGTAGACCATTAGCTTTGTAGAAAGCGTCCATCATTGTTTGGAAAGTGCCTGGTTCAACTGTTTCACTCAAATTTGCAGTTATTATAGCTGTGTTGATTACAGTGAGCTGATGAAGTGAGATGTTGTTGTTGGGTGTGTTTGAACTATTCGGCGCAGTTGAGGCTGTGGCTTGGGCGAAGGTCTTGTTTGGAGTGATCTGGGATTGTTGGTTCCTGATCGTTTTAGCCTGGTCCTTGGTCAAAGCTTTCTGGTTGGGCATCTTGCAGCCATGGTTGGGTGATCCCCATTGCATGTGATGCACTTTGGATTTTCCTGGTTGTGCAATCGGTCCAATAGTGTTCCTCAGAGGCACATATTGAGCAGATTTTATAGTTACTTGGCTTGGGGCAGTTCTTTTTTGTGTGCTCATAGCTGTAGCATCTCATACACTGGGGTGGAACAGCGTAGATCTCCTGGCTTAGGAATCTAGGTGGAAAGGATTGGCCAGAGATGAGAAGTCCTTTGATGAGACAGTCTCTCACCATTTGGGTAGACTCTAGTTTTACCTTGAATGTGGTTTTGGTGTTGGGAAGCTTGATGATTGCAGTAACCTTTACACCATTACGTTGTTCAATTTCATACTTGAGCTCCTCATCGGATAGATTATATACCAAACTGTCAGCCTGGGTTATGACCAATGTGCGTGAAGCATTCAGATGAGGGGGGTCCAGAACTTCAAACTTATTATTGTGTAGAGCCAGTTTGGTGTCAGGATGAATTATTTTTTCAATTGTTGCTTCATCAGCTATAGCTAAGTAGTAATTATTAGCTTTAGTGAGCTTGTGGATAAAGCATAATTTTTCCTGAAGAGTATTCCATATTGCCAGGCGACGTGATTCTTCATCAAGTCCCTGACTAGTGTCCTTAATTTTAACTTTACCCATTATGTCATGATTAAGCAAGAATTTACCCTCTGAAAGAAGAATAATTAATTCCCTCTGTGAAAAATACTAAATTAATCTAGGGGATTTGCACAACCTTTTTGATAAATATGTAAATTTCAAAATTTGGGAATATTTTTGAGAAGTTTGTGATACAACAATGTGGGATGACTTTTGAAAAGGGGGGAAGGTGCAAAAATATTGACTTTTTAACAAAACTTCAAATAAAGGTGGAGAATTTCAAATATTAAGGGCGGTAGAACCAAACCAAAAAACGTTTTTTTTTTTTTTAAAGGAAATTAGAGTTACAGTAATAGTTAGCAGTCACTTTATGGAAGGCAGTGACCAATACCTAACTCCTATGCAGGCACTACTGAAGAAGTATGAGCCTGGACGATGCAGAACTCCCAGTGCCCTAGAGAGTTTTAAGACCACAACGGCTACTCCAGGGGCAAAGGGCTACTGATGGTGTTAGTTGGAAGAAGTTGAGAAGTTGAGAATGAGGTCTGAAACGATAGAATAGGTAGACAAGGCAGGGATTGCCTTAACTAGTGGTTATGAAATGGGGAAAAATATAAGCTGGGAAGGTAGTAGGAATGGGACTAGGAATGGTGGTGATAGTGGTGGAAGTTTGGGGGGGGGAATGGGGGTAGGGAAGGATGGATGGGGATGGACGGGAGGGTGGAATTTCACTTATAGTTTGCGCCAATTTGGCAGCAGTCGTAAAGTGGCTTGAAGAGCTGTATCAGCAGCCAATGAGAAGGCAGCTCTGGCAGAAGTGCTCTCAGCCAATAGGAGGCAAGTTCAACTTTCTTCAAGCTTGGTTGCTGAGAACAAGCTTGAAGGTTCCGGTTGTCAGCCAATGGGAGGGAGGATTTCTCTCTACCAATAGGCGGCGAGGAGGCGGGAGCGATCTCTCGGCACGTCTGCTCTCTGCGAGGTCTGCTGGTAGAATGGATTGATGATAGCAAGAAAGTTTGCGGAACGGTATTTATAGCGGCTCGGACCTAGAGTTGCATTCTCATTGGTCGGGCCGGTCTTGGGCGAAGCCGTGGATCTCGCCTCAAAGGTCTCGGGGATTCTCTCGTGCGAGCGACCACAGTAGCGTGCCTGGGAATGAACGTCAAGACGGAATTCCTGACGTTCATTCCCAGGCACGCTACTGTGGCGCTCGCACGAGAGAATCCCCGAGACCTTCGAGGCGAGATCCACGGCTTCGCCCAAGTCCGGCCCGACCAATGAGAATGCAACTCTAGGTCCGAGCCGCTATAAATACCGTTCCACAAACTTTCTTGCTACAGTCACTTCAACCGACTCGTCAGAAGATGACCTACGAGAAGGTCGAAACGTCACGTGATACCAGCTATACCAGCACCAATACCAGCCCTTAAACCTAAGACGACCCCGGCCCGAACTGGACTACGCCTACGGAATAATACCAGCACTGACGACGACCCCTGCTTGACCTGGACCTGATATCTTGTTCTAATAAAAGATTCCTTCAGCATTTATAATTTTTGAAAATTCCCAATATGAATATTGGCCAGTTACTCAGAAACATCACTGAGCCTGAGAAGCGAATTGTAAGGAAAATAGAAAAAACAATATATAAAATCAACTCGCTTAATTCTGCCATCCTTTTTAACAGCATTTGCCTAAAAGAGGGTCTTCTACCAAAATACATATTATTATTATTATTATTATTATTATTATTATTATTCAATAGTAGCTGGAGTCTTGAAATGGAGAAACAAATCCACAGTTATGTAGGGGTACAAATATATTTAAAAATAAAGCTACACAGAGAGCTTTCGAGAATCTATTTACATTTATTATTATTATTTTGTTCCTGAATGTAAATACCTCTTCCAGAGACTAAGCAGATCAATTGATCTTCACATTCATACGATTCAGATGAACAACCCGCCCCCCCCACCCCCCCCACCCCCCCCCCCCCCCAGAACAAAAAACTCGATGACATATATTTTTTTTAAAGCGTAACACTTACGAGGATGAACTAGCGCAAAGTATGAATAGACCTCAAAATGACTCTTTTTGTTATGAAGACTATGGAAAATAGGATCCACAAATAATGCGTTAAGAAAAGTAATGGAGGAAAACTGTAAGTCAGTGATGACAATTACTGTATCTAGATGATTGTATAGTTTTAAAATTGTAATTCACGAAGAAGAATATAAGGCAACTGAGGAAATGAATAATAAGACTAACCGACTGGAGAGAGAGAGAGAGAGAGGAAAATTTTGTTGGATATTTTCTTCCACGACATTTTTCCGTCTGCCTGTAGTCACCCCAGACTATGGCGGTCCCCATCAAAGAGTTTTCCAATATGCAAATAAGCGTTGGTTGGGAAAGACCATCGGAAGTGTAGGCGTCGGAACACGTCTCTTTTCGAGGAGCCAAGGAGAGAGAGAAAATCGCGTATTGCGTGTTTAAGTTTTCCCTTTCTGCTAATATATACCCTCGCCACATTTTTTGCGCTGATGGAGGACAACATTGTACAGTCATTTCGACTGGAATCATTTCTGTGTATTTCTGTTTTTTGTAGTTTCTGTGTAGCAGGTTGAAGAAAGAGCAGTGGGGGAAATTTCTACTAATCCTTTCTGTGTAGCGGGTGAAAGAATTTTGACTGATAAATTTTGACTGGAATCATTTCTGTGTAGCAGGTTGAAGAGAGACTGATAAATTTTGACTGGAATCATTTCTGTGTAGCGGGTTGGAGAGAGAATGGTGAATTTTAACTGGAATCATTTCTGTGTAGCAGGTTGAAGAGAGACTGATATTTTGACTGGAATCATTTCTGTGTAGCAGGTTGAAGAGAGACTGATAAATTTTGACTGGAATCATTTCTGTGTAGCAAGATTGAAAACGTAATACAATTTTGAACTGGAATCATTTCTTGTGTACGATTGAAGAAAGACGTAATACGTTTTGACTGGAATCATTTCTGTGTAGCAGATTGAAGAAAGACAGTAATACATTTTGACTGGAATCATTTTTGTGTAGCAGGTTGAAGAAAGACAGTAATACATTTTGACTGGAATCATTTCTGTGTAGCAGGTTGAAGAAAGACAGTAATACTTTTGACTTTTGGAATCATTTTCTGGTTAAGCAGGTTGAAGAAAGACAGTTTTTTGATAACATTTTGACTGGAATACTTTTCTGGTGTAGCAGGTTTGAAGAAATAAGACATAATACGTTTTGACTGGAATCATTTCTGTGTCGAAATTGAAAGAAACGAACAGTAATACGTTTTGACTGGAATCATTTTCTGTGTAGCGCAGTTTGGAAGACAGGCAGTAATACGATTTTTGACTGGAATCATTTCTGTTAGCCGGATTGAAGAAAGAACAGTAATACATTTTGCTGGAATCATTTCTGTGTAGCAGGTGAGAAAGACAGTAATAACCTTTTTGACCTGTATCAATTTCTGCTGTGTAGCAGGTTGAAGAAAGACAGTAATACATTTTGACTGGAATCATTTCTGTGTAGCAGGTTGAAGAAAGACAGTAATACGTTTCTGAACTGGAAAGATCATTTCTGTGTAAGCAGATTGAAGAAAGTTTTAGTAATAATGTTGACTGGAATCATTTCTGTGTAGCAGGTTGAAGAAAGACAGTAATACATTTTGACTGGAATCATTTCTGTGTAGCAGATTGAAGAAAGACAGTAATACATTTTGACTGGAATCATTTCTGTGTAGCAGGTTGAAGAAAGACAGTAATACGTTTTGACTGGAATCATTTCTGTGTAGCAGATTGAAGAAAAGACAGAATTAATACATTTTTGAACTGAAATATTTCTGTTACAGGTGAATAAAAGTCATAACCTTTTTTGACTGGAATCATTTCTGTGTAGCAAGGTTGAAGAAGACAGTAAATATTTTAGGTTAAAAGGGCATTTCTAATAACCTTTTCCGTGTAGGATAGGCAATCGGAGGAAAAAAAATCATTTCTGTGTAGCAGATTGAAGAAAGACAGTAATACGTTTTGACTGGAATCATTTCTGTGTAGCAGGTTGAAGAAAGACAGTAATAATTTTGACTGGAATAATTTCTGTATGCGGTGAAGAAATACATAATCGTTTTGACTGGAATCATTTCTGTGTAGCAGATTGAAGAAAGACAGTAATACATTTTGACTGGAATAATTTCTGTGTAGCAGGTTGGAGAAATACAGTACTAAATTCCTACTGGAATCATCTCTGTTTAGCAGGTTGAAGAGAGACAGTGATACATTTCTACTGAAATTATCTCTGTGAGGCAGGATGAAGAGAGACTGATAAATTTCTACTGGAATAATTTCTGTGTAGTAGGTTGAAGAGAGACAGTAATAAATTTCTACCAGAATCATTTCTATGTAGCAGATGTAATAAAGACAGCAATAAATTTTGACTGGAATCAATCCTGTGTAGCAGGTTGAAGAGTAATAGATTTTGACTACACATTAAGATCGAATCTGGACTCTAGATTGAAAGGCACAGGAATCATAAAGTGAAGTGGAATTTTGTTTCTATTGCAAGCGTAATTGTGTGCTAATTTCAAAAAAGTCATGTCCAATCTTCTCTTCAAATGTTATTGGATGGCAATGTTGTTCTGTTGTTTTTGCGTACAACGTTGACGACAGATGGTGCTGTTCAATCTCTTTTTATCTTCTTTGATGTTTAAGAAACAAACAGCTGGCTGCAAATAAATAAATAAAATTTGTCGTTGTAGGATAACTAAGGTGGTGTACAAGCAAGAGCATATTGCTTGTACTTGTTTGTGCATGCATGCATACCCCCTTTCGTGTGCAATATGTACATCCTCTTTTCTATGTTAATGAAGGTACTCCGTACTCGCATTCCTGCTTGCACCGGCATAGAGAAAGGAAGATTTTTTTAATACCTATTGTCCAAATTATTTTACTCAAATTTACTCGCTGAATTATTTAACTTAATATAATTTTACTCGCTGTATTTGCTACTTAACAAATCGCCTCGTGTCTCCAATTCAGTTAGATCCACTTTCACACAGATGACCACTCCACTGCATAAACCCCACAAGCAGAGGTTGTGGTTGCAGGAGGCAGAGGTGAATCAACCCTGGTGTTTATGCTAAATCACCACGCTATCATTTATTCACGCCCGTGCATGCTTATGCATGATAATTGGTCAGGGGTTGGATTGAACTCTCTCTCTCTCTCTCTCTCTCTCTCTCTCTCTCTCTCTCTCTCTCTCTCTCTTATCAAGCGACCTAGATGTATTCTCGCATAAAACCATTTCAGAGAGATTGCTAGGATTTACCCACAAAGCCACCACCCCCTCCCGCTCCCCCTACCCTCTTCCCCGGGGCAGGGGAAAGGGGTCATTTAGCGTTGCTTTTCACCCTAGACGTCCCTTGGAATATTCCCCAGGTGGCTTCCATCTCGTTTACCGGTGGTCGGGACTCGTTACAAAAAATTAATAATAATAATAATAATAATAATAATAATAATAATAATAATAATAATAATAATAATAATAATAACGCTTTACATGGTCATTTACATTTCATATTCGAGAATCATCTTAAATAGCTGGAGGCTGAGAGCGCCAGAAATTTATAGAAGGTCGTATTTAAATTCGAGTTTCAGTCATGCAAGGTTATATTATACATTATATATATATATATATATATATATATATATATATATATATATATATATATATATATATATATATATATATATTTATAAGCTGACGGTCGAACTATGTATGTAGGTATGCATGTATATATGTATGTTCGCTATAGATGGCGAAACTACTGGACCGAATTGAACCAAAGTCGGACCATATGTGTAGAATTTATAGGGGATGGTTTTTAGCCAGGTGTTGTTTTGATTGGGATATCCGGCTATGCTAACGTCTTTATTATTATTCGAAGAGAAATTAGAAAGCATTATTCTGACAGAACTTTTCACGAAGATTCCAAATATACTTTTACTTTTTTACTGCGATGACAAATAAGGATGGTATTAGGGGATAGTTTTTAACCGGGTGGCGTTTTGATCCGAATATCCGGCCATGCTAACTTCTTTAATATCAGTTGTAGAGAAAAAGGAAAACGTTATTTTGATAGAACATTTCACTAGGATTTCAAATATACTGTTACATTTCTTCTGCGATGAAAAATAACGATGATGTTACGGGTCAAGCAACGCCTGCCTATAGTTGCTAGTATGCATATATATATATATATATATATATATATATATATATATATATATATATATATATATATATATATATATATATATATATATATATATATATATATTATATATATATATATATATATATATATATATATATATATATATATATATATATATATATATATATATATATATATATATATATATATATATATATTTATATATATTATATATATATATATATATATATATATATATTATATATATATATATATATATATATATATATATATATATATATATATATATATATATATATATATATATATAGTATATATATATATATATATATATATATATATATATATATATATATATATATATATATATATAAGATATATATATATATATATATATATATATACAGACTTTGTACTGGCACGGGCTCTTGCCCTAGGGCAACCTTTAACAAAAGAGAGAGAGAGAGAGAGAGAGAGAGAGAGAGAGAGAGAGAGAGAGAGAGAGAGAGAGAGAGAGAGAGAGCAGGGTTGAAGGTATGTAGGCGAGAAAGTGTGTCCCGCTATCGTCGAGTACGATGTAGTGTGTATTGGCAAAGGACAGAATTCCAATATGTTTAGGGAACTCCGGCCCCCATTGTGCGAGCGCTCCAAAGCAGCCGTTTCGTATAACCAATCACTTGAGGATAAATTTGTTCATTCTGGGATATCGCGTTTCCCATAAAGAATAAATTTACCAAGAATAAATTTACCGCGCTTTTGCCAGCAACCTGCGAAAGAAGTCGCAATTTTGAGAGGTTTTCGCCTGGTTAGAGAGGAAATCTTGTCTTGAAGATTTAAAATGGGAAGGAAGAAGTTTGCCTTTTGCGGACGTTAATAGACCGTTTTATTATTATATAAACAAGACTTTCGTTTTAAGGGGAAACTATGAACAAAACTTCCTTTTTAAAGGGGAAAACATAAACAAGACTTTCGTTTTAAGGGGAAACTATGAACAAAACTTTCTTTTTAAAGGGGAAAACATAAACAAGACTTTCGTTGTAAGGAGAAACAATGAACAAAACTTTCTTGTTAAGGGGAAAACATAAATAAGACTTTCGTTTTAAAGTGAAAATATGAACAAAACTTTCTTTTTAAGGGGTAAATATAAACAAGACTTTCTTTGTAAAGGGGAAACTATTAATAAAACTTTCTTTTTAAGGGGGAAACATAAACAAGACTTTCTTTTTAAAGGGGAAACTATGAACAAAACTTTTCTTTTTAAGGGGAAAATATAAACAAGACTTTTGTTTTAAGAGGAAAATATAAACAAAACTTTCTTTTTAAGGGGAAAACATAAACAAGAATTTCGTTTTAAGGGGAAACTATGAACAAAAGTTTCTTTTAAAGGGGAAAATACAAACAACACTTTCCTTTTAAGGGAAAAATATATATTTACTTGTTCCGGAAGGGAAAATTAGAGGTAATTTTCTTTTTCAAATATGCTACCTTAAACTGCAGCAGAAATTCTTGCAGTACAAACTGAACAGATATTAGAAATTTGATCGCATTCGACTCGAAACGGTAATTTAGTCCATGTCATTATGAATTAACTTCCTCCATTTTAACAAGAGAAGACGAAATCTCCGATTTTTAGATCTCCTTTCTCATGAGAAACCGGGTATTAGCTCCAGCGCCGGGTCATCCAACCAACCATTCATAAATAAAATCAAATGATCGTTTTAACCCTGTTCTTCTTAAAATAGTTTTCATGTCTTTCTAAACTCACAATTCATGCGGAAAAAGCAACGTTTTTTTTTTTCCCCAAAAATGAAAATCCCCGGCTCAGTTGATAGCTGCAAAATGTCTCAGATATGAGAAATTTTATTTTAAATAGTCATAGTTTTGATAGAGAAAGCAGTTTCGCTCGTTCTAAACTGGAGATCAAATCGCTTTGCACACGAATGAAGTACTCGTCCGTCGATAACAAAAACCTAGAATATTTTCGATTGTATTTCCTGAATAATGATGTAGAGGGAACAATTAAAAAAAAGAGAATAGTGAAATACTGAATGTTTTTCATGAAGAAGCACTAGGTTTGCATGATAGAAGCCTTGACCGTGAGGCAAAAACTTTAAGTAAAAATATTTTTCAATTCTTTAACTCTCGGATTATTCTGTTAAAAAGTCATGCACGATTGTAAGGAATCTTCACTTGTAAAAGAATATGCACTGTTATCATTATTTCGATTAGCATTTAAAACTAATCTACCTCTTCGTTTTCTATAAAAAATAAGAACGAGTTCTTAGGTGGTTTTCGTTCAAGATACCAGACGGCTTTTGCATGTAATATATGTAGAGTGTAGGTCATTTTTTTTATTAATCCGTTTTATTAATGTTCTTGAGACTTTTGCCTACTTCAGCAGATATATATATATATATATATATATATATATATATATATAATATATATATATATATATATATATACATATATATATATATATATATATATATATATATATATAGAATAGAGAGAGAGAGAGAGAGAGAGAGAGAGAGAGAGAGAGAGAGAGAGAGAGAGAGAGAGAGAGAGAGAGATGGGTGCGAGTGAAGTGTAGCTATGAGAATAGATAAATAGACAGTCACTCTAATTGCTCTCTAAACAAAATTAAAATTGTATGTAGATACACAAGAGAGACTAAGTGAGATGGTGAGAGAGAGAGATCAAGTATAAAGCAAACAAAAACATATGATAAGTGTATCCTTTACGATCTTCGTTTCCTGATTACAAATCATACTTATAGCAGAAGAGCCCTTGGTGCTGTTAGCACTTTATTTTCTCTGGAAAACGAAAACCCTCTCTTTATTCTATCACGAGAACAGGAGAACTGGAACAATTCGAGACCACGAAAAATGAGTGAAAAAACTTCCAGCATTTATTGCCCCATAACTTTAAGAATGCTTTTGGACCAAACGCAGTTACTAAAGCCATAAAATAAAGTCTGGGTTTTTGCTCAGTGCAATCAAATAAAGTCGGCCGTATTCAGGAACCTTACAGATTTGCTTAAGCCTCAGTGGAATCGGGATTCTTTCTCGGTGAGATATTGGCTTCTACTTCTTAGGGCTGGAGGTACTCTTTCCTCATTGGTGGGTTTTTCTCTTGTGGTGTTTCGTTGACCTTCATTGACCTTTAAGAAGTGCGCAGGTCAGGTCGACTTTCTTACGCCGCAAAAGAAGACGTCTCCTAGGAACTTAGGAATGGAAGGACTTCATGGACTTCCGTCAAATAGTGACTGAGAATTTTTTTTCTAGATAATGATTCCTAGTATTTGACCATTGAGGCCGGGACAATCTGCAACCCGTCCTATAACTGACGCCCTGGTGGCTACAGATGCTGACTTTTAGTAGACGTTTCGCACATACAACATAATATTATGTTCCCAGCTCACTTTTAGGACAAGTATATATTCTTATGAATAATGTTAGATGTTAGAGACGAGCACAGTTTATCCTTACATCTGGAAGAAACCCGAGCGTTAGAGAGCATTTCGGAATAAGCTTAAAATTTACAAAGGGCAATTCTTCGCTAATCTTTATAACTTTTTGCGGAAACCATCATTGGAAAGGAAGGGAAATTTTGCGTACTTTTCTAGTTTGGGAACGTGATATGTAATATGTGGTTCATTAAAATTCATATCCAGCAACTTTCTAAAAAGTCTGTGAAAATATCTTAAAGGTAAACAATTATTTAAAAAAGAAATATAAGGAAGCACTCTTCAATCTGCAAAATTCAGATTGATATGAAAAACTTTGAAGTAATAGCCTCAGGTCAACACGAGGACGAGCTTACAACTTTCGATTCAATTTTCATAAAAGCCCTGGTTCCCTCGTTCAATACCCAGGCGTCTTCGACACCTTTGTTTATTTTGTAATTTTTTTTTTTACTTTTTTCTACTTCCTGCTAGTTTTACTTTTTCGTTTTTAGTCACTTTTTAGCCATTTACGGGGTAGGTTTGTTTTAAAGTATTTCAAGAGATCTATTTTTGTCTTTATAATTTTACGCAGTAACGTTCTTTTTACTAAACAAAATTACATGTGTTACTGCAGCCTTGAAAATGCTATGGATTATTGCGAAATGCCGTCGGCCACAATAAATGCAGTGAGTTGTTCGCTTGCCTTAACATCTACCCTTGGTCTATATATATATATATATATATATATATATATATATATATATATATATATATATATATATATATATATATATATATGTATAAATAAAGATATATGCCACGAAGGAAAATTAAACTAAGGAGTATCTGCGAGACCTTTCGACGTTAAACGTCCTTTACTAAGCAGAAACACACATACATGAGGTAAAAGACAATACAAGAAGATTCGTATAACTGACAGATAGGGATTATAAAGAGATTAGTACCTAGATTCCGACACACCTGGAAGATGAGTAACCTTCCCAAACAAGCATAAACAATGGGTGCAATTAAAGGTTTAAGACAATCATCTCAGATACAAGGACAAGACAATTAAAGGATTATAGGTGAAAGCTATTCAGAACTTGGTAAACAAAACCA
>NC_061089.1:54266229-54273729 GCF_015104395.2 Macrobrachium nipponense
GCTCAGTTATTCTGCATTCACACGTATGTGTACATACATACAGACTTAATCATTTCTCCTTATTTTAATTAATACTGTTTTATTTTTCTTAATGCTGTTGTACTTTCCTTCTATTTCCCGTACTCAAGCAGTTAATGGCGTTTTATGTGCGTGTAGAATTTAAATAAATAAATAAATAAATAAATAATAATAATAATAATAATAATAATAATAATAATAATAATAATAATAATAATAATAATAATAATAATAATAATAATAATAATAATAATCAGGTGGCCATTTGGACAGAATCGTAACCGCAAACCCAAATTCCGTTCCGAAAAACAAGGACGAAAAGGGAGATTTTCGAAAACCTTTCCTTATTTGCATATTCCCCAGCCTTATTATCGGACTCGTCAAAACAAAGAAGGAAACGCGTTTTTTTTCCTCATTAGATTTTGGGATTTGCAAATGGGGAGCTTATTACGAAAATCGTTATTGTGTAGGAGCCATTACGATGAGAGAGAGAGAGAGAGGGAAAACGAAAAAACCTCTGCGATTAGCCTGCTTGTCGTTCTTTCTTACCCACTGAGGTTTTCTCATCTCTCTCTCTCTCTCTCTCTCTCTCTCTCTCTCCTGCAGTGTGCTGTGCTGGTTCGTACATACAAACACACGCACACTTTACACACACACACACACACACAACACACACATGTATATATATATATATATATATATATATATATATATATATATATATATGTGTGTGTGTGTGTGTGTGTGTGTGTGTGTGTGTGTGGGTGTGTGGGTGTGGGTGTGTGTCTGTGTGTGCATATATATTATAATATATATATATATATATATATAATATATATATATATATATATATAGAGAGAGAGAGAGAGAGGACGACGAGAGAGAGAGAGAGAGAGAGAGCGAGAAGATCGAAAGATAAGTGATGGACAGATAGACAGGTAGACAGATATTCTAATCTTGTCTCGGGCCAACAACTAGACAGGCAGGTGAATCAGAATAGTTTTTATCAGTGGGCAAAATATCCTGGTATCATGTCAACGACCATTTAGACGTTCTAAAACCCTGATATCTCTAATTATGTGAGATTTATGGGGCTTTCATTCATTCGTCCTCTTTAAGGTTTAAGCCGCAATCAGATTACAGTAGCAAAGTAAATTATATTTTCTTAATGGAATGACAGTTTATTAGTTCTCTTGCAAATACCTGGTAATGTAATTGGGAAGTAACTGATGTTTTCAGGGTCATGTTTTCAAGATGATGCTAAATATGGGCAAACATGTTGTTTTTCGCTTACTCGGGGAGTAAGCCTATAAACTACTATGTTGTTTTTGTTGTTGTTGTTGTTCTTGCTGTTGTTGGGGGTAGGAAAGCCCCATGGAAAAGACTGAAAATGTCTGAAAAAGGTGTTTTTCGTTGATTTGCTGTTGTTGGGGGGTAGGAAAACCCTATAGAAAAGCCTGAAAATGTCTGAAAAACATGTTTCACGTTGACTTAAAGATACAGGAATTTTAGGATAAGATATTAATTTGTTTATTAGGATGAAAATGTGCCAAATAAATAATGTACATGTTAAGCAGTACAGAAAAATTATTTCTTATAAAATATAGCGTATTGATTTTAATTTTCGTTGGTGAAACAACGCTCTATATGACTATAGATTTTAGCACGTTTTAATTTTGGTGTCTTGAATTTAGAGGCTGTATTTCTGTTCAATTATTTTGTGTGTTCCATTTATAACTGAGAATATATGGACGCGATTTTTGTGTCCCTTTTATTTGATCCTTCTTGGTAGTATGAGCAGTACTAATTGATGAGTATGAATTACGAAAACCACTTCACTTTAAGTTAGGAATATAATGTGTAGAACTTATGCGTGAGGGGAAAATCTTGCACGTGTCCTGAGTAAGCTGGGTCGCTTCACGCCATGTTATTTTTTTTTTATTTCAATTTGTTCCTGTCAATCTCAGCTTGCGCTGGATGTAGGGAAGGGATGAAGTAATATAAGAAGTGTTTTTCACTAAATTCTGCACAGTCTCTACGTCTTCAGTATGGTTTTGGAAGAACAGTCATGTAATTGCAATGACAGTTTAATGACACATAATGTTCTTTTAGAATTTTTCACAAACACTTTAGTATTGGTGCTTTTTTTAAGGCTTATAAAGAAGCTCTTGCTGTAAACTCTTTGGTTCATCTGCTTTGAGTCTATTTCATTTTAAACCCAGTCTCGTCTATCATTTTCTAACTTGATTACGTAACAAGTAGTAAAACTAGAAGAATTTGAATTTTTTTGCAAAAAGAGAATATTTTCTACTTCAGTTTGAGGACTTGCCTATTAAGCAGCATATTAACTGAACAAGCCAGTAGCTTGTGTTTAATGCTATTTTTCTCTTCTTTCTACTGGTAAGTTGCGATTTATACAACTCTGCTCTTTAGGTGAGTAGTCAGAGAGTCTATTTAAAGTATTTTGCAATATTTACCAATGTTTTATTATCGACACAGGGTGATTTCATGTAAGCGTAAAGTTTTTTTTTTTTTTTTTTATGGGGTTTTTTTTTGGGGTTTTGAGGAGCCCTTTTTTTAGTAGTTTTTTATTTCTTGTTTTCGTATAAAACCTTTCACATTGATAAAATAGTGCTTAAAGGTGTTTCCATTCGCCGATGGTGAAACAAACGGCATTTGATGTCAGATCGAATTTCGGAAGTGATTGTTATATCATGGCGTAAAATTGTCAATGAATTATTATTTTTGTCTTGCGAAGTTCAAACGCAAAAAAGGAAAACAGTCATTGTTTTTCCTCCTTTTTTTTGAAAATTATGAAAATGATTTCATAGTAATCATTACTTATATTTTCAAAATTACTAAGGTGGATCGTCAGACTACAAAGCTTATCCTGAATTTTTCAAATGATTTTCCAAGTGAAGATACAAGTGAATAGCCCGCCCCCCACCCTCCCAACCCCCCACCCCCCCGCAAAAAAAATACAGTTAACTTGTTTTACCATAATGAAAAGCAATTCGCATGTATACCCAAAAGAGTCATTACAGTTTTAGCGAAGCGCCCAACTTTTCTCTGTAAAACTTATAAGGTCGTCTGCTTCCTGAGACAAACAGTTTTACGCGCTGGTTTTATTGCAGCAGAGAAGGGTCATTTTTCCCTTTGCCAGAGACGTAAACAATTGAACTTATTTTTCTGCCGTTGGCGACTTCTCCAGAGTGCATTTTAGTTTTCTGTAACAGAAAACTATTGTGTCGGTTTTGCCTGTCCGTCCGCCCTCAGATCTTAAAAGTTACTGAGGCTAGAGGATTGCAAATTGCTAAGGTGATCATCCACCCTCCAGTCATCAAATGGACCAAATTGCAGCCCTCTAGCCTCAGTAGTTTTTATCTAATTTAAGGTTGAAGTTAGCCACATATGCGTATCTGGTAACTATATAGGACAGGCCACCACCGGCCTGTGGTTAGTTTCATGGGCCGCCTCTCATACAGCATTATACCGAGACCACCAAAAGATAGATCTGTTTTCGGTGGCCTTGATTGTACGATGTACAGAAAACTCGATTGCGCCGAAGAAAATTCGATCCATTTCTTACTATATTTGTTTAATTGTAGCATAAGGGATATTCATTTTTAAAAAATAATTTGGTAGTCTATAAAAAAATCGGTTTTTAAATGAAAGTAAATTAATCGTCAAATCGAAATTTTATGTGTTTGAAAATGGAAAGACAATTTTAGGAGCACCATATGTTAAAAACTGACCCAAATTATCCAATTAGTATTTAAAAAAAGTTTCATTATAATTATTGTGCTATTGTTCATGAAATAAAGGCGATTATTTTGCTCGCTTTATTTTCAAACGACCACAAAATTTGCTTAGATTATTATTTTGCGCTGAATTGATGTAGATGGTAGATTTAAGAATATGAAATCCATGAAAATTTATTTTTTTCTTTATATATTTCATTTTTTATTCATTTACTCTGACTTTCTCTATTATAACAAATGGGCTTTCTGTATCTTGCATGACAAGTTCGCAATCAGTTGGTGTGTTACATATACGTGTTACATACATTCTCCCCTTCCCACCCAATCCCCTACCCCGCCCCCACCCGGGGCGGACAGACAGGTTGCAGGAGGAGAGTGGATGTCTCCCATACCCTCCCGTTCCCCTAGCTACCCCGCACCCACTTGGGGCGGACAAACCGGTTTGCATGGGGATGATGGCTGTGTCATGTCTCCCCTACTTTCACCCGGCGAGAACAAATGAGATCAGATCTCTCGGATTTATTATTATTATTATTATTATTATTATTATTATTATTATTATTATTATTATTCAGTAGTAACCCGTCATTCAAGCTATTTGATTGAATTTGTTTGTTTTAAGCTGATTGATTGTATCAGCAATAAAATTCAGTAAAATATATTATTATTATTATTATTATTATTATTATTATTATTTTTTTTTTTTTTTGCTCTATCACAGTCCTCCAATTCGACTGGGTGGTATTTATAGTGTGGGGTTCCGGGTTGCATCCTGCCTCCTTAGGAGTCCATCACTTTTCTTACTATGTGTGCCGTTTCTAGGATCACACTCTTCTGCATGAGGCCCGGAGCTACTTCAGCCTCTAGTTTTTCCAGATTCCTTTTCAGGGATCTTGGGATCGTGCCTAGTGCTCCTATGATTATGGGTACGATTTCCACTGGCATATCCCATATCCTTCTTATGCCTATTTTCAGATCTTGATACTTATCCATTTTTTTTTTCCCTCTCTTTCTCTTCAACTCTGGTGTCCCATGGTATTGCGACATCAATGAGTGATACTTTCTTCTTGACTTTGTCAATCAACGTCACGTCTGGTCTGTTAGCACGTATCACCCTATCCGTCCTGATACCATAGTCCCAGAGGATCTTTGCGTGATCGTTTTCTATCACTCCCTCAGGTTGGTGCTCGTACCACTTATTACTGCAAGGTAGCTGATGTTTCTTGCACAGGCTCCAGTGGAGGGCTTTTGCCACTGAATCATGCCTCTTTTTGTACTGGTTCTGTGCAAGTGCTGCCGGGCATTCGCTTGCTATGTGGTTTATGGTTTCATTTTTCGTATTGCACTTCCTACATATGGAGAGATGTTATTTCCATCTATCGTTCTTTGAACATATCTGGTTCTTAGGGCCTGATCTTGTGCCGCTGTTATCATTCCTTCAGTTTCCTTCTTTAGCTCTCCCCTCTGTAGCCATTGCCACTTGTCATCGCTGGCTAGTTCTTTAGTCTGTCTCATGTTATGTCCGTGCATTGGTTTGTTGTGCCAGTCCTCTGTTCTGTCTGTTCATTCTCCTGTCTCTGTATATTTGTGGGTCTTCGTCTACTTTTATTAGTCCTTCTTTCCATGCACTTTAGCAAACTCGTCTTTATTATTATTATTATTATTTATTATTTATTATTATTATTATATTATTATTATTTTTGATTATTATTATTATTAATATTATTATTATTAAAAACTCCTCATAGTAGCGTGAGTCTTCAAAATGGAGAAACAAATCCACAGTTATGCAAATGCACATATATTTAAATTTAAAACTTTAAGGATAGCTCTCGGGAATCTGTCAGATTGATAAGGGGAACCGAAAACAGATTCCCGAAAGTTATCCTTAAAGTTTTAAATTTAAATATATGTACATTTACATAACTATGGATTTGTTTCTCCATTATTATTATTATTATTATTATTATTATTATTATTATTATTATTATTACTGGTGAAAAATTCACATTGATTCAACTATCAATATTACATTTATAATTTATATTATTATTATTATTATTATTATTATTATTATTATTATTATTATTATTATTATTATTATTATTATTATTATTAAACTCCACCAAAGACTGACCTCGTAACCGACCCTCGGCAGCGTTGCAAGGGAGCAAAGATATTTATGACGCGGGAGTATTTCGTCCCGAATACCAGAGAGGAGGTGATACCACAGCTTCTAATTAAAAATCCACCGGAGGAATTCGCTTTCTCGAATGATATGATCGCGCATTTCGGATGGTCCAGTTACGGTGGAGCTTAGGGAAAATAAAAAAGAAGGAAAAGAAAGAAAGAAAGAAAAAGAAACTCGTCATGGAACGCGCGTGATTGAAATTGTTGGCTAATTAACCTTGGTATTTTTGGCTTTCGTTTTGGTGAATCTGTAACCCCACACGGAACGGACCCATCGCACGATGAATGCAAAAAGGAAGGACGAAAAGAAGAGAGAAGAGAAAGAGAGAGAAGAGAGAGAGATGGAGAGAGATGAGAGAAGAGAGAGAGAGAAAAAAAAAAAAAACTCGAAGTAATAAAGTCTCTCGTCTTCAGAGAGAGAGATATAGAGAGAGAATTTGGATTTGACAGATTTTTAAGCATTCTACAATATTTCAGTTTCAATATTAACTTTTTGGGAGAGAGAGAGAGAGAGAGAAAGAGAGAAAGAGGAAACGAGAGAGAGAGAAGGGGGGAAGGGAGGAGAGAGAGAACTTGAAGTAATAAAGTCTCTCGCCCTCAGAGAGAGAGAGAGAGAGAGAGAGAGAGAGAGAAGAGATGTCATTCCGTTTTAATTATATGATGGCATTTTATTGATTCAGGGATCACGTTATGTTCGTTCATTTTTTTTCCTGTCTCTGTATCTATTCGACCCCAGCTTCAGCCCACAGCAGCCTATTAACAGTTAGGTGCATATTGCACATTTTAGATCAACAAATTTACAGTTCTTGTCGTTTTTCTTTATTATTATACTAATTACTATATATATTATATAATATATATATATATAATATATATACATATATATGTGTGTGTGTGTGTGGTGTTGTATGGTGTGTGTGTCCTGTGTGGTGTGTTCGTTGTGTTTAATTTTTTACACAGGAAAAAAAATGAACGAACATGACGTGATCCCTGAATCAACAAAATGCCATCATATAATTAAAACAGGAATGGCATTTCTCTCTCTCTCTCTCTCTCTCCTCTCTCTCTCTCTCTCTCTCTCTCAGAAAGTTAATTCTGAAACTGAAATATTGTTGTATGCTTAAAAATCTGTCAAATCCAAAATTCTTTCTCTATATCTCTCCCTCTCTCTCTCTGAGGACGAGAGACTTTATTACTTCGAGTTCTCTCTCTCTCTCTCTCTCTCTCTCTCTCTCTCTCTCTCTCTCTCGTCTCCTTTTTGCATTATCTGCGATGGGCTCTCTCTCTCGTCTTCCTTTTTTGCATTCATCGTGCGATGGGTCCGTGCGATGGCTCGCATTCTTAAATATATATATATATATATATATATATATATATATATATATATATATATATATATATATATAGTATATAAGAATGCAAGCCAAGTCTTCTCCGTCCTTTCCCTTAATGGGTTTGCGACAGTGTGAATAAGAGAATGAACGATCCCGTAAGAGGTAGTGCCGTTGGTCCACCTCCTGCGGTGCACTGT
>NC_061089.1:54278729-54296229 GCF_015104395.2 Macrobrachium nipponense
TAAATGCAATTCTAATAAATATTCTCATTTAAGATTTTTCCATGTGTTGAGGGTGCGTCCACATATCATGAACTCACGTTGGCAACTTATGGTATACATATCTCAAACAGGTTGAAAACAAGCCAGCGACCACAAGTGGAGAACGAATCTCCGGCGATTGATGGAGAATCGTATGATGCACTAGGTAGATTGGATCGCCAGTAGGTCGTTTACTTGTATTCAACTTGTTTGTGATATGTGTGCAATAAGTTGCCGTCGTGTTTGTGATGTTTTACTGCAGTGAGGCCGCACCCTAAATTATTCAACATCAGGCAACTGTCTTGAATAAATACAGTAACCAGATGAATAATGTCTTTGAATGTTTAAATCATTCAGTGTCATGAGATATATATATATATATATATATATATATATATATATATATATATATATATATATATATATATATATATATATATATATATATATATATATTTATATATATATATATATATATATATATATATATAGGTATGTGCGTGTGTGTATTCAATTATTTATTTATTTATTTATACATTTATTTGCTTATTTACTTACTTATTTTCGTCCTTTCAAACCCCCAGGATGATGTCCATCCTCCTGGTCGTAAAGTATTTCCTCTCGGCTTTTCCTTCAGTCGTGGGATGTCTCTCCGAGACGTCCTACTCTCTCTCTCTCTCTCTCTCTCTCACTCCTTCCTACTGCTCTTCCTACGTTTCCAAAGCCCTTGGAAAGGAAGAGAGGAGGAAGGCAGGAAGAAGAACCGACAGCTAAGCTGTTTACCCATTATTCTCGGGGACCGGCGCGTCCTAGAAGGTTGGAATTTGTCGGTATCCTTGGAGGGGGAGAAAAAAAGGAAGAAAAAACTAGATTTACTTTACATCATCTCCGCTTACCTATACTATACTTTACTATCTCCTTTTGTTGTTTTATTTATTTCCATTTAGTTTATATTCTTCTCTATTCGCCGTTTCTCCTTTCTTTCTGTCATCAATTCAAATTCTTTGATTTATTTACATTTTTAATAATAATTTCTATTCATTTTATCTTCCTCTCTGTTTACTGTTTCTCCTCTCTTCTTGTTCTCAATTACTATTCTGTGATTACCTTCTCCTTTTATATATGTTTTCATTTTACCGCTAATTTATTCCGCTTCTTTCTATATATTCTTCGTCTCCTCTCCTCTCCTTCCTCTTCCGCTCCCTCTTTCTCTTCTTCTTCCTCATCCGCTTCCTCTTTCTCTTCTTCTTCTTCTGCTTCTTCTTACTCTTCTGCTTCCTCTTTCTCTTCTTCTTCCTCTTCCGCTTCCTCATTCTCTTCTTCTTAGCCTTCCACTTCGTCTTTCTCTTCTTCTTCCTCTTCCGCTTCCTCGTTCTCTTCTTCCTTTTCCGCCTCCTCTTTCTCCTCTTCCTTTTCCGCTTCCTCTTTCTCTTCCTCTTCCGCTTCCCCTTTCTCGTCTTCTTCCTCTTCCGCTTCTTCTTCCTCTTCCGCTTCTTCTTCCTCTTTCTCTTCTTCCTCTTTCTCTTCTTCCTCTTCCGCTTCCTCTTTCTCGTCTTCTTCCTCTTCTTTCTTAATCCCAAGAATCCGACGAGCAGATATTAAGACGCAATAATTAACCCTTATTAATTAACGCGAGATAAGTGAGTCTTCGAAAAATAGATATACGGACATTTCTGTTCTTTGCCGAGTAATTGGATGCAAGTTTTTATACATTTGTTTTATGGAAAAACCAACCAAAATTGCATACTATTTAAAAAGTAAAGCCTGTGCAGCGTTATATAGTTTGGATAAATCTGCTTGCTTACATGGTCTCAACGTCTCCGTTGGTAGGTGGAGTCCAGAGGCCCACACTAGTCCTCTTATTCCCTTTTATTAGTTGGTGCCATGGGCCGATGTGTTGATGAAGAAAACTGATAGATTTCGTAAGTTATTGTTTATCTATTTATTAAATTTTGTGGGGGGCGGGGGCCCGGTTATTCATTACATTTCAAATGTAATATTTTGTTCTATATTGGTCTTTTCTAAATCAGTTTCTTGGTATTTGAAGCACAAGACCCAGAATAAAAAGGATAAGAAAATGATGGAAAGAAGGTGTAGGCTAAGCCACGAGTCGATAGGTTTGTCTCTTAAAGTCTTTAAAACCAGAAACGGAGAGAATTCCAAAGCTTGGATTTGCCGATTTCCGCAAAGTAACTGAGGGAAGAGATGACCCAGCGTGTGTTATGAGGCCACGTTAGAAGAGAGAGAGAGAGAGAGAGAGAGAGAGAGAGAGAGAGAGAGAGATGTTCTCTTGAACCTAACTAGACCGTACCAACAGAAAACGGGATGGTGACTGCCCTGCGTTTGGTGAAGAAAACGGATCAGGGGAACAGGTTCAGACTGGAGATCAGGGTCATAGATCAAACGGAATGCCTTCGACGTAATGCTATCATGGAGGAACTGTTTAAAGATGTTCCACAAATCTGCCCTACTGGAGCAGCTCCTGTTAATTGGAAACGTAATTTACTTCTGCCTCCCATAAGAAAATTTCTGGAATTCCAGGCAATTCCCACAACAATTCCATGCCTAAGATTTTATGGCAGTTGTGAGCCAATCGCGCGCTGAAAACCCCACTCTAGTTCTGCGCCAACTGAACTAATTCTGCTCGAGTTCCAGCCGGAAATACCAGAATAACTTCTCTCCAAAACAACCAAGCTGTTGCCAAATGGCCTCCAAGAAAATACAAGATATTTACGAAGAGCCAAGCAACCTGCCACCTCGGTGGCTGCGAGTTCGATTCTCGGGCATTCCACTGAGGTGTGAGAAATGTGCATTTCTGGTGTGGAAGTTCACTCTCGACGTGGTTCGGAAGTCACGTAAAGCCATTGGTCCCGTTGCTGAATAACTATTGGTTCCATGTAACGTAAAAACACCATACAAAAACAAGAACCAAGCAAAAGTTCTCAAGAAAATACCCCCAAAACAACAATGCAGTTTGTGAAGTGCCCCGAAGACAAGGCGAGACGCTCGCAAAGACGAATAACAAGCACTGTAAAAAAAAAAAAAAAAAACGTAATATAAGAAGAGAAGAATCGATTCCAGGCCCTTATTGGCAGGGCATAAACGCGCGGGGCGACGCACCAGCTAACCAACCCATCTCGCAGACGCGCTATCATTAACGCTGCCATAAAACATCACAAATCCAGGACGCCCCGCGTGTTCCATTAGGATAATGCTTTGTGTGCATTAGGATCTCGAGGGGCGAAAGGATTTATTCCTCCTGCTCTCTCAAAGGATGTTTGCAGTGCTTGATCTCCCGGGGCGCGCTCGGAATGGTAAACAGTAACCTGCCAGGGTCTACCTTAGACATCCTGCACTCATTTCCTACATTTTTATTTTTTTTTTTTTTATTTTATTCATTTTTCGTTTTGTTTAGGAAGGTGTTGTTGTTATGGACCAGGTTGCTTGACGGAAGGCTGTGGTTACTGGATGGTGCTTGGAGTGGGATAGTAGATAGTACGTAGGTATTCGATAAGTAGATTATTTGCGATACGTTTCGCCATAGTGGTATAGATAATTCACATTGTTGAATGTGATGGCATTACACACACATAGACACACACACACCACACACACATATGTATATATGATATATATATATCTATTATATATATATATATATATATATATATATATGTATATATATATATATATATATATATATATATATATATATATATATATATATATATATATATATATATATATATATATATATATGTGTGTGTGTGTGTGTGTGTGTGCGTATGTGAGTGATTTTCACATACAATGACTTGGTATTTTCATCAAGTCATGATTGGTTATATAGAAAGATAGATAGTTAGATAGACATAACTGCACATTGCCATAGCCGGCCCTTAACTCCCTCTTCCCTAGTCCTCTTCGAGTGCATTAATATCGATTCTTGGCAGCCAAATGCTCTAGAGCTATCCAATGAAGGGTCCTTCCTGACTCAAATTAGACCTCTATACCTCGAGGACTTCTTCATTCACGTCAGGCTTTTTGTTTAGTCCTTCTAACAATTTTTCATATCCTCTCGCCTTTTAATTTTGTATTTTATTTTTATCTAGTTTTTACTTCCAATATTGTTCCATGTTCAGTGACATGTAATGGTATACATGATGTATAAACTACTCGTAATTGTGTGATGGAATGACTGATTGATTTGTGAAAACTGGCGTTGCCTAGACTATGGTCTCAGTATAATGCGTCATCAAGTTGCCTTTGGGAATCATTCATGTGAATTCCATGATAATAATAATGAGACGCCCTTGATAGGTGAAGTAGAACTAAAGCCTCTCCATTAAAGACTATTTACTAAACCACCTTACTGGAAGTACCCCATTATTCATTTTTTATACTGTCTTTCTACAGATACATATTCGTCATTTCATGAAATATCATAAATGACATATACATCACTAAACCCATTTTACATCCAGATTTTAATATGTTCACGTTTACAAACACCTCTACTCCTTTTTAAAATCTTCTTTAGTACATTTATTTGCAACTTTACAAACTCCTCTTCCCCCACTGTATTTTTACTTATTTGTTTAAGTAACGCACAAGCATTAAGTAATGTCGTTTATTATCCATTTTTATTCATTTGATTAATTTACAAATTTCGTTTATTACCTAATTCGCTCTACTTCGGGTAATTATAACTGATAAAAGATTCGCCACCTGAAAACGTTGATCCGCACTGTCTGGTGTTCGAATCTCCCGGGTGTCGTGTCGTCCATCAGTTTTTTTCGAAGTAGAGCAAAGTGGAATGTAGTTCCTCGTTGGGCGAGTGGTTTACGTGGTCGCCTAGCGATTGGGTAGCGATTCGCCACTCTGCCAACGTGGAATCAGAGGAATTTATTTCTGGTGATTAGAAATTCATTTCTCGCTATAATGTGGTTCGGAACCCACAATAAGCTGTAGGTCCCGTTGCTAAGTAACCAGATGGTTCCTAACCACATAAAAATGTCTAATCCTTCGGGTTAGCCCTAGGAGAGCTGTTAACCAGCCAAAGGGTCAAATATTTGTGTTACTAAGATCATTATCATACTACTAGGAACCTGCTATTACGTCTGATGTCATAGTTTACGTCATAACTAGCCTCTCGCTGGGTGTCATAGTTTACGTCATAACTAGCCTCTCGCTGGGAGTCATAGTTTACGTCATAATTAGCCCTCTCGCTGGGCCTCATTGGCTTGGGTAAACTAAGATATACTTAACTTTGTAACCTTTATACTAAGCCTATATAATTCCTGCAATTTCATTTTTTTTCCAATTCACCTCTCCAAGAAGGACAGAAACAATAGCCATGAGAGATACGAGTACTCGGACAACCCAGAAATATAATCACACCGACCTCAAAACTGAGAATCGCCACAATATTTCACGGGAAAGTATCCTTCGGAATATATACACATATATCGCCGGAAATGACGATATCTGACGACCGGGCACAAAATATTCGCCTGCGTTTATTGCGATAATAAATCCTTCTTTAATAAATAGAGTATGATTTAGTAGCTTTCCCCCTTCTCGATGCGAACATAACAACAGCGACCACCACATTATTGTCGGACGCTTGTTGGTTTGGCCGGGATTGTGAAGATCTATTGAGTTATTGGATCGTGCTGCCGCAGGGGGGTTAGTGCCGTCAGTACATCACACGCTGTGCACTGTAGGCATTATTTAAGGTTCTTTGCAACGTCCCCTCGGTCCCTAGTTGCATCCCCTTCCATTCCTTTTGCTGTATCTTCATTCATATTCTCTTTCTTCCATCTTGCTAGCCACCCTCTCCTAACGGTAGTTTCATTGTGCAATTTGGAGGTTTCCCTCCTGTTACGCCTTTCAAACCTCTGTACTCCCAATTTCACTTTCAGCGTTGAATGACCTTATAGGTCCCAACGCTTGCCCATTGGTCTAAATTCTATATTCCTTTTCATTGGGTTAGTACTGTTTGCGTTCTGGTGGGTGGAATAGCAGATTGAACTGGGTAAGAACGTTGTTATTAGTTGTTTTAGTGAAATTAAAATAATTTGTTAGTTGTTTTAGTAAAATTAAAACCAGCTGTTATTAGTTGTTCCAGTGTAATTAAAATCAGCTGTTATTAGTTGTTTTAGAGAAATTTAAAATCAGTTGTTAATAGTTGTTTTAGTAAAATTAAAACCAGCTGTTATAAGTTGTGCCAGTGAAATTAAAATAAGCTGTATTAGTTGTTTTAGCGAAATTAAAATCAGTTGTTATTAGTTGTTTTAGTGAAACTAAAATCAGCTGTTATTAGTTATTTTAGTAAAGTTAAAATTAGTTGTTATTAGTTGTTTTAGCGAAATTAAAATCAGTTGTTATTAGTTGTTTTAACGAAATTAAAATCAGTTGTTTTATTAGTTGTTTTAGTGAATTAAAATCGAAGTTGTTTATTAGTTGTTTTAGTAAAGTAAAATCCAGTTTGTTTATTAGTTGATTTAGATTAATAAGCGAATTAAAATCATTGTTATTAGTTCTTTGAGCGAAATTAAAATCAGTTTGTTATTGTTCTTATTTAGTGAAATTAAATCATTTGTTTATTAGTTTGGTTTAGTAAAATTAAAACCAGCTGTTATTAGTTGTTCCAGTGAAATTAAATATCAGCTGTTATTAGTTGTTGTTTTAGAGAAATTTAAAATCAGTTGTTAATAGTTGTTTTAGTAAAATTAAAACCAGCTGTTATAAGTTGTGCCAGTGAAATTAAAATAAGCTGTATTAGTTGTTTTAGCGAAATTAAAATCAGTTGTTATTAGTTGTTTTAGTGAAACTAAAATCAGCTGTTATTAGTTATTTTAGTAAAGTTAAAATTAGTTGTTATTAGTTGTTTTAGCGAAATTAAAATCAGTTGTTATTAGTTGTTTTAACGAGATTAAAATCAGTTGTTATTAGTTGTTTTAGTGAAATTAAAATCAGTTGTTATTAGTTGTTTTAGTAAAGTTAAAATCAGTTGTTATTAGTTGTTTTAGCGAAATTAAAATCAGTTGTTATTAGTTCTTTTAGCGAAATTTAAAATCAGCTGTTATTTGCTGTTTTAGTGAAATTTGAAATCAGTTGTTATTAGTTGTTTTAGTAAAGTTAAAATCAGTTGTTATTAGTTGTTTTAGCGAAATTAAAATCAGTTGTTATTAGTTGTTTTAGCGAAATTAAAATCAGTTGTTATTAGTTCTTTTAGTGAAATTAAAATCAGTTGTTATTAGATGTTTTAGTGAAATTAAAATCAGTTGACCTAAGCACCTAGAGATCTAGAAAAATTGACGATGTCATAAGAATGATTAATTATAACTTTTTGGCATGGCGATAGCATGACCTGACTAGCTAGAGATCTAGAAATATTAACTGGCCCAGCCGCCCCCACCCCCCCCCCCCCCCCCCACACACACACACAAAATGGAGACGATTAACCGGTAAGTCAAAAAAAAAAAAAAAAAAAAAAAAACAATAAAGAAAACGAAGTCTATAAACATTTACGTAAGTCAACAAAAAACTAAAGAAAACGAAGTCTATAAAACATTTACCGGTAAGTCAATAAAAAAAAAATGAAGTGAAACAAAGTCTATAACACATTGCGAATAAAATGATATAGCTAATCAGGGAATGAAAGTAAACATTGAGGTTATAATAATTTTGCCAATAAGGAAACGAAACCGAAGGTACTTAAACCGATAAAGCAATAAAAAATGAAAGCGAATAAAGTCGATTCTGGCCACCTAGAGGCTGGCGAGATAAAGCAAATAAAGTTGGCCCAGCGAGTGATCAGTGGTGCTGTCGAGTCCAACCCATTTCTACGTCTTGACTTTATCGTCTTCATTAAAAGTAGTATACGAGGAACCTCAATCTCCTCTCCTAAGTGGCAAGTAAACATTTATGGTTTGCGAGAGAGAGAGAGAGAGAGAGAGAGAGAGAGAGAGAGAGAGAGAGAGAGAGAGAGAGAGAGAGAGATTACCTGGCAAACCACTAGACGAGTAAATGTAAAGGTATACGGACAAGCAAGAGAGACGAAGAGAAAAATTGAGACGGGAGAGGGAGGCGAACGAGAGAGGAGAAAGAGAGGGACCAAGATTGAGTAGAGAAGATTGGAGGCGGAGGGCCGAGAACTAACGGGGGAGTGAAGAAGGCAGGGCGAGGGGGGGAGGGAATCAGTTAGCCGGCGAGGCGAGGGGAGGAGTAGCCGGGGAGTTGAGATGGATGCAGGAGGGCGCGGGTAAGATGTAAAGGAAGGAGGGGAGAGAGGACGGAGGAGGAGGGAGGGCGGGAGTGAATGATGGGAGGATGGGAGGAGAGAGGATGGGAGAGAGAGCCTGGCACCGGAGGGGTAGGAGGGTAAGAGAGAGAGAGAGAGAGAGGAGGAGAGGAACACCAGGGGGGCAGACCACTAGATGAGTAAATAAATGTAAAGGTACACGGACAAGCAAGAGAGAACGAGAGAAAGACGAGTAAACGTCAAGGTATACAGACAAACATAAGAGGCTAAGAGAGAAAAGGCGAAAATGAGGCGAAGAGAGAGAGAGAGAGAGAGAGAGAGAGAGAGAGAGAGAGAGAGAGAGAGAAGGGTAATATATAGGTTGACCACTAGACAAGTAAGAGCCGTGCTGACACAAAGTCAGCTTAATCAAAAACAACAAGAAGTAAACAGGTAGTTGTACAGGCGAACAGAAAAGAGGTTATAAGGATGCAGTGCAGGTCACCGAACAAGTTAACTTACAGAGAGGCGCACAACCAAGAGAGAGAGAGAGAGAGAGAGAGAGAGAGAGAGAGAGAGAGAGAAGAGGGCATGCAGTCAAAAGATAAAGAGAGAGAGAAATGGAAACATGCACGTACGTACACAGATAGACGAGTCTATATCAGTGTTTGCAGGATCCTGAGACACAGAAAACTGATTGATTCATTGATTGATGAAAACTGGCGTCGCTATGACGGGGATCGTTAAAGAAAAATCCACGTAAACTCCTTGATACTAAACCCGCGATGGATAAAAGAAAACTAACATAGAAAAGTATTTACGTTATTGCTGACCATCGTTTTTGCAGCACCAGTCTACGGAGATCAATGAATAAGTCTTATATAAAGACATCGATTCATAAAGGAACAATATTTGCAAAGGAAGTGTTGGTAAGCCACATAATGCAACGTAGACTGGAAAGACACGAATAGAATTTAAGTCCAGTAAATAAAATGTAGCCATCAGATTCGTTTGAAAGTAATCACTGTCGCCCTTTTTATCATTTCAGTCTCGGCAAAACATGGTTTTCATGAATTGAATAGGCGTTATATTATTTCTTCCCTGCTTTTCTCACGATGCTGATTCAAAAGCAGAAAGAAAGCAGAAATTGCTTTTCAGACAGAAAGCAGAAATTGACTCTGAGAAAGAAAGCAGAAATTGCCTTTCAGAAAGAAAGCAGAGACTGACTCTCGGAAAGAAAGCAGAAATGCAGAAATTGTCTCTCAGAAAGAAAGCAGAAATTGCTTTTCAGAAAGGGAGCAGAAATTGCATTTCAGAAAGAAAGCAGGAATTGCATTTTTGTGAAACTGAAGATGGGAATAAATTTCATTGCCTTTTCCACCTCAAAATGTCTTTTCCAAATACTCGAGTCGCAGGTGTTTTTGGGTTTTTATTTTCACTTTCTAAAGAATTTTTTGCCATTTTTTTTCCAGATTTTCCCTTCATGGTGGAACATATTTTTTTCTGATTTCTTTATCACTTTCTGCTTTTTCTCCATTTTTACGTTCTCTCTGTATTTATATCTGACGTTTAGGAATTATTCCCAGGTGGTCTTCGTCGGCCAAATACTTCGCTTTGGACCGC
The DNA here is from genome assembly GCF_015104395.2 of Macrobrachium nipponense. NCBI lineage: Eukaryota > Metazoa > Arthropoda > Malacostraca > Decapoda > Palaemonidae > Macrobrachium > Macrobrachium nipponense. The sequence continues at coordinate 54,288,616 of NC_061089.1, forward strand.
TCTTCCATCAAACGACCCTTCTCCCCCCATTTCCCCCCCCCCCCCCCCCCCCCCTTCCCCCCCCCCCGCCCCCAAATCCCCGTCTCCCAAGAGTCCCATCTCAACTCCAAAAACGTCTCTCTTGCCCCCCCTTACCCTTTTACCCCCTTAATCTTCCCCCCATCCAGACGTCTCTCCCCCAGTTGGATATGGATACCATTAATAATTCACATTTTGATTTGGGCCATCCTTTTACCGCGTGCCGTGTCGAGTGCAAGAGAAATATTGACCTTAATTTGAGGGCAAAAGCTTCGAGGACCCTCGAGTAGATCCTTCGAGGTCGGCGGCGTCGGTTCGGAGAACGGATGGGATTGATAATAGAAGGATGGATGGATGGATGGATGCCCCGGAGGTTTTCACCCTCTTTTCCTCATTTTCCTTTTCCTTTTTTTTCTTCCGTGAGAGGTTTTGAAACAAAGGTTGAAGAGAAGAGGAGAGCGAGAGGGCCGCTGGGCCCTCGGAAATGTTAGGTGGTGATCCCACAAGATATATATAAAGCGTTGGAGGATGGGACGGAAGGGCTTGGAGAAGGGGGGTAAGGGGGCCGGGGAAGCAGCTCTTTGCAGAAGAGGCCGAACAAAACAAACCACAAAGGAAGGCGCTTTCAAAGAATGCCCAACGCTTCCGAACCTGAAAAAATTGTAATGGTTCGCAAAAACACAAAAACAACAACAGGAAAAACCTGTGTTGGTTCTCGAAAAAAAAAGCGACCAATTCAAAAAGTAGCAAGATGTAAAACGCTTCCAATATAAAGAAACCAGCGCAGAACAAAAAAAGAAAGTAAAAGAAACAAATATCAGAAAAACATCTATTGGGAGAATGGTCGTGTCTCTTCTCTTAATTTTCCACAGTTTCATGCGATCCTGACTACCAAGACATTTATGATCGAGTCACACATTGGCGATTCAAGGACGCGCAATACGTCACGGCCGAAAATTTTATAATTACGACGCCATTACTATGTCATTACGACCATTATCGGCAACAATCGCCATGAATCGTTACCGCGTCGCCGAGTTTGGCGCCGTGCACTGTAATGGTAATCGCTTCATAGCAAAGAATTACGAGTTAAAGGAAAGGAAAACGCATCTTCAAGAAGTTCTGCAGCAAGGGGGCATTCGTGCAGGTGTTGGAGGTGCCTGTTCTCATGATTGTTCTGGAATCGTCGGGCGTGTTTGGGAACGCAACAGGCGCCGAAGTGTCATGAGAAATGCCACGATTTCTGATGTAATACTTCGTCCAGATCCTTCTAAGAAGTTCTAATAATCTCGGGAGCCTGTGGCGCTCGCTGGTAGCCCCGCCCCCAGATTGCTGTATAAATACGACTGACGAAGTAGGAGAGATCATCAGTAAGAGCCACAGATCAGATTATCAGTGAGAGCTCAGCAGCAGAGATCAGAGATCATCCAAGAGAGATAAGAGAAGAAGGAACATACGAAAGATCAGAGAGAAAAAGGCGCTCGAGAGAGTTTTGGTCGAATTCTGGTCAAGTCGTCGTCAGGTGTGGACGACCGAGTTATTTCGACGTAGAGCAAGACTTCAGAGAAGAAACGTTCTGAAAGAGGTTTAGAGAAGTTCCTGCCCTTCGAGTATCAAGAATAGACATTATTTTCTGCAATACGGAGTCAAGAAGACCTCTGCAATCGCAGTTCTCCTTTTGTGAAGCCATCGCTTCGAGTCGCAAAACTGGCCAGCAAGTATTTGAATTACCTCACTTCTTCCCCAATACACGCATTGGAAGATTTTGCCTTTTTATGTAAATAGGAGATACCATTCTGCATTTATCTTTGTTAGTAAGCTTGTAAATAAACTTTGTTGTGTTTGTGTATCTTTCTATATTCGTATCCCCAGTTTCAACTGTTGGTGTTGAATTCTTTTTGTTTATCATAATATCGAACCTGAAGCGGACCTTTTTACTTTGTCGTAAGGTCATTGCGCACTACGCAATACCGATGCAATGGCGTCGCCATTTATGCCCCAACACCTATGCTCTCTACTACTAATACTTTCACCGTCTCACTTTCGTCATTCTTTCCTAAAACTTTCACCCATCCCACTTTCGTAATTCTCTGCACATGACCAGACCACCTTTAAGCACTAATTCTGGCTCCCAGCTCCCAAATGCCTCATCTTTGTATTTTCAAATTTCCAATTTTTTCATGCCTCTTACTCCAAGTGTACCAGCAAACAGTTCATTTCGTCGGATTCTATTTATTTCTGTCCCTTTTTTAACATAAATATTTAATTTTCATAAAGGAGAGTTGGCTCAACTTTCCAATTGTTGGTTTCAGACGTTCCCTTTCTCTCTCTCTCAAAAGTTATGTAGAAATTATTCCTTTCATTCTTGAAGCTTATAATTTGGACTTCCCTCTCCTCTCTTAGCCGTTGTACTTTTTTCCTTATAACTATATCATTCATGTTTAAACTTTCATTGGTCCGCTGGTGTAGTGGCTATCATCGTGACGTGCTGCTCAGATGTGGCGGGTTCGTGCCTCCCCAAGGGCGATAAAAAATCATTGGCTCTGTATTGTAATCAGTTACTGCTGCAGAGTGGGGTCTGCGGTGGGAGGTTGCAACCAACATTCCTTGGAAGCTAGAATTTCAGGTCAATGGCCCTTGTGTGCTTGTTCAATGTGAACAGGCTTCATCTACGGAATAATAACAATAATCGTTTAGACTCGTACTTTTCTCCATTCTGTTTGGCACCTCCTCACTTTCATCAAATATCATCCACTACACTTTCCATTCAAAAGTTATTGTCTCTTTACTCCGTATATATAAGATATATATATATATATATATATATATATATATATATATATATATAATATATATATATATATATATATAATTTTTCATGGGGATACAATCCCACAATGAAGTAAAATCCTCTTGTAGTTTAAAATGTATATATTTCGTGTACAGGATTAAAGCTTAGAGGTACGACATAGTACCTGGCTTTCTGCATATATATATATATATATATATATATATATATATTATATATATATATATATATATATATATATATAATATATATATATATATATATATATATCTATCATATATATATATATATATATATATAGATTATCATATATATATATATATATATACTAGATATATCTATATATATATATGTATATATCTATATATATATATATTATAGCTATATATAGATATATAGATATATAGATATATCTATAGATATATATATATATATATATATATATCTATATATATATCTATATATATATATATATATATATATATATATTATATATATATATCGATATATATATATATATATATATATATATATATAGATATATATATTATGATATATATATATATATATATATATATATATATATATATATATATATATATATATATAGTATATATATAATATAGATATATATATATATATATATATATATAGATATAGATATAGTAGATATATATAGATATAGATATATAGTATACATATATATATATATATATATATATATATATATATATTATATATATATATTGTGCGCGCATGTGCGTCTGAGTGTGCTCGTGCGCATGTCGTCTGCTACGCCAAAGCGTCAGTCGCCCCCCTTCGAAAACAAGCGTGAATTTCATACCTGGGGCCAAACAGCGAAGGTTATTTCAGCGTTTCCGAACATCCCAATCACAACTCTCAAGTTCCTCAATCAGCGGCGGAGTTTAATCCTCTTAACGCTGATCAGTTTTGGTATCACGCATCCATGATATGGTTTCCAACTCCAAGATTAGATGCATTTCTGATTACGAGATGGAAATGGGGGCTGGCTGGCCGTCAGGTGTTTTAACTCCTCATTTTTTTTATATATCTATATTATCTAAACATTTGCAAATTGATTTTGTTCCGCTATCTTTTAGGGCATTTTGATTTACTTTATTTTGCGTGTTTTCAGTCTCGCCGTTTCATTTATTTCTCCGTTTTCATTTTCTATTCACCCCCGTGTTCTTTTCAACATCATGCACTTTTATTTTCTCGTTATAGCGGTAGATTGAAATAATCCAATCTGTCAATAATTTTGTCAAATTCACTATTATTTTTTCAACAAAAGGGCTGGAAGTGTTCGTACTTTTATTTACCTGGAAAATATAATAATATATCATGCAAGATTTTTAAATTCTGCGTTTGTTCTCCTTAGAAAGTACAAAAGGGGAAAGATTTTGCAATTCTTCCTTAACAGTGAATACTCTAAGACGCAGTAACCCGAATGATGTATGTTTTAGCTTCAATTGTCATTGGCTCAAAAGTTATTCTCGTTCCATTTTGTATTTTAGAAAATCCTGTTGAATATTGCAAGATCGCTGGAAAAAGCAGTCAGTTGTGTTGCAACGTGCATTATCACATAGAGTTTTAACACCTGTCTGCCTATTTATCTATTACAATAGGTATAGTCCTTCATTTTTACGGATAACTTAGTATCTGACACCAATTTGTTATACCAACTCACTCAACCAGTTTCGCTGTGATTTTTTTTATTTATGTGTGTGTGTGTGTGACTAGTTATCCAGCCCGTGAAATATCATAAGCATAACAATATTCAACAGTAATTCATAAAAAGAAAAACAGATCGTAAATCACTTTTACGCTACGATTACTGTGCTTTTGTATATACATATACTATCCACCCACCCTCTCCCAGCCAACACCACCAGCTACCTGTACCGCCCCATCCCCCTCCCTTAATCCTCCTCCAGCCAGCCCCCCCCCCTCCCCCCCGTTCTCATGATTTATGATCGGGCGCAGATCATCACGATCGATGCAACCAAATTCAATTTGGGGTGGAAGAAGGCGAGTGTATATGACGTGCAGTATGCCTATATGTTTTTTTTTAGGCATCGTTAGGGCAAGATGTATGATTACAGGGGCCTCGCGTTGCATTTCGGGGCCCGCTTAACCTGAGGGACATTTGTCGTGGACGGGGCCGGAGGGGGGGGGGGGGGGGGGGGGGGGGGGGGCGAGATTTCGAACCCCGTTTTAAACGGTTTTGTGGTTTTATTGAATGTTTTATATTTGTCCTTTTTTGCAGTGTTTTTCACCAGATTTTTTTTGTGTAGTGTTCTCACTGACTGGATTCTGGATTCTTTATATATATAAATATATATAATATATATATATATATATATATATATATATATATATATATATATATATGCATATATATATATTCTATTTTCGTTGTCTGAAATGTCAGTTGTTACATCTTCACATCTGACTGGCTCTTCCAGACACTCATTTTAAGGTAATTTTATACTTTTCATTATTCTCTCAAAAAAACCTTCTTTTTTGAAACCTTTTGAAATGGTGAGCTGATGTTTTGTTGTCTCAACAATTATTATTATCATTATTATTATTGTTTATCATTATTATTATGTATTATATTATTGATTATTATTAATTATTTATTATTTATTATTATTATTATTATTATTATTATTATCTGCGACAACATTCCCCAGGACAGGTGTCAGTAACCAATCGAATAAGCGACCACCAACTACTTATAGATGACCTCCGTTCCCGCGACGACAGGAACCAGCACAAACCAATCAATCTCGATCGCTCGATACCTTCGAGGTTGTAAAATTCGCCAGGGGGCACACAAGTGGTAGTACCGTAGGAGTAGCAGCAGTAGTAGGAGACCCGTTACCCCGTAAGCGGATTAACCGTGATAAATCTCCTTCCATTATGTTGATGGGCCCTGGTCTATCTGCGCATCGCCGACATCAATCTGCGAAATGATGTTTCTTCCCGGCCGCCGCTGTGAGATATCTATTGCCCTGTGACCAGCAGGCAGGTAGGTGGCGACTATACTGATTACAGCGCTCGCACGCAACGCGCGCGGCCTTTGTTCGTCTCGGGTTTCCACGTCTGCGCATCGATCTTTCCTGCTTGCTTCACTCTTTGGCTGCTGTTTATAAGATGATGTCTGGTGTTAACGGAGTTAAAAGGGTAAAAAGAAAAAAAATAGATGTGAAGCTCTTTTCTTATCGTGTATTTTCTTTGCTAGAGGTACATGGCTCCTAAATAAGTGAACATCGTAGGGGGCAGCTACGAGGTTTTCCTCTTTGAAAACCTAGTCACCCTCAATTTCCCTTTCAGCGCGGGCAGTCCTCATAGGTCCCAACGCTTGGCCTTTGGCCTAAATTTTATATTAAATTCCATTCTAAACAAGCAGTTTCGATATTTTTGTCATGTATCTTGAAGTTGGATGAATGCTTGCTTGTTTGTGGCTTTAAAAAGTTTTTTAATTCATGTAATTTGGCGAAAATATTTTGAGATCTCTATTTGTTTTTAGTTTTCTGTAAAAGTAAACCATTGTGCTGCCTTTGCTGTCCGTCCGTCCGCACTTCATTCTGTCCGCCCTCAGATCTAAAAAAATTACTGGGGCTAGAGGGCTGCAAATTGGTACTTCGATCACCCACCCTCCAATCATCAATCATACTAAATTGCAACGCTCTAACTTCAGTAGTTTTTATTTTATCCAGGGTTAAATTTGGCCATGAATCGTGAATCTGGCAACACTTTCCGGAGGCTTGGGAAGCACCCTCACTCCACCGTATCTGGTGAGCAACTGAAACACTACCGGACCATAGTTGATGGTTTTATACATATACGTTGTTCAGAGAACTACTTTTTTTTTTTCCATCGACATTAATGCATCATCCAAGTTTCGAGAAGTATTCTATACATAGCAGATTCGCTGCTAGTATCTTGCCTTTCGTTACTAGTAGGTTGGACTACGCACTTTCTATGTGCAAAAAGAAAAGAAAAAAAAAAAAATATATTCTCCTTATTCTCATTACTTGCGAAAAGTAAGAGCTGGTACTCTATGTTTTATTCCCCACTAAACTCTCCTTGGACAGAAACGGGAGAAGACTCTCCCAGCAGAACACGCAGCGATTTCACTTCCGGTACAGAACGTACATATCACACATAGAATTCAGCTACTTTAAGCTGGACCCTCGTTAATTTGCTTTTTTATATTGACGGGGACAACCCATTCGGAAATTAAATAATAGAATGTTGCTAACGAACCTTCGTGCCTTCCTGCTTGCTCGCCTGCCCGTCTGCCTGCGCCGGCATAATAATAATGCCCTGTTTGTACCCAATCATTTATCCATCTGGTTTCAACTTTCTATTTCGAGGTGTTTGTTTCGCGCCTAAGTAATTGGCACAGGAAGAGACAAAAGGTCATTTGGATAACGCGGATCATCTAATTGCTCGAATTCATCGTTGGTATTATGTTGTTTGTCCGTCCCCAAATTGAACATTTTTTTTCTTTTCTTTTTAACTAGACTCCGTATGTCATTGGTTTTCCGTAGTTCCGTGAAGAGAATGAAAGTCGAGGTTTTGGTTATGAAAAAAAAAAAAACATATATATATATATACTATATATATATATATATCTATATATATATATATATATATAATATATATATATATTTTTAATCAGAATATCGAGGCAATTGTTGCCATCAAGCAACATGACACTTATATTTTCATAGTTTTTTCTTCTGTAGTGTTTA
>NC_061089.1:54298729-54303729 GCF_015104395.2 Macrobrachium nipponense
CGTGTCTTCTACAATGAAGACGATAATAAGTGGAAATTATACGTGGGTTCCCCACCCCCTAAAAAATAATCCTTTTAAAAAACTCTCTTATTTTGACTCTGCCTCGGAAACTGTCAGCATTCGGGGTTTCTCTTTTGTCAATATATCATCCACGTCGATTGGAATACGACGGAGATTTCGTGATAATTAGCAGCCATTTGCCAGCGTGTTATCTCTCCTTCCTTGCAATTTTTGTTTCTTCCCCAGAGAGAAATTCACGAATGGGTCTCTGCGGACAAGCCAGGTTGTTCCTCTGGCCTGTGGAGATGTTGTGGAGATATCTCTTCATTTTTTGTCATAGGGTTTTGCCAAATATTCCTGATACATACCTTAAGACATTCGATGTACAATGATAGAAAAACTCTTTTAGTTTTCTCATTGGGATTTTATTTGTTACCCATATACAAATTTGCGGTATATTTTGCAATGTAAAGTTGCTGATTTCTTACTGAGAGTTCTTGTTATCTGCCTTAACATTTCCGATATGTTTTTTTTATATAAAATCTGTCGTTGATTCCTTCCTGAGAATTCGTGCAGTAACTGATATAAAACTTAAGTCATATTTTGTAACATAAAATCTGTCGTCGTTTTCCTCCCGAGAATTCCTGTTACTCTCAACACTTCCGATGTATTTTGTGATATAAAATCTGTCGCCGCTTCCTTCCTGAATTCATGTCGTGTCTGATGTTTCCCTTTCGATATATTTTATGATATAAAATCTGTCCTCATTTTCTCGCACAGGAAAGCTGTGATATAAAATCTGTCGTCGCTTTCTTCCTGGGAATTCGTGTATTACCTAATACACGAATATATTTTGTAATATAAAGTGTGTCGTCGCCTTCTCCACGAGATTTCGTGTATTTCTCGCCTGAAAACTTGCGATATATTTTGTGATACTAAAGCTGTCCTCGCTGTCTTCATGAGATTTCGTGAGTGACCTGCCTTAAATCTATCTTCTTACTTATTTTTTTTATATAAAATCTATTGTAACTTTATCCCTCAGAATTCCTGTGTGACTTGAAATGAAATTTAAGATATATTTTCATACTATGTCTGTCATTGCTTTCTTCCAGAGAATTCGCGTATTACTGGAAATAAAATTTCCGGTATATTTTGTGATGTATTTTGTGATATAAAATCTGTCGTTGTTTTCTTCCTAATATAAAACTTCAGGTATATTTTGTCATATAAAGTGTGTCGTCGCCTTCTTCTAGAGATCTTGTGTATTTCTCGCCTTAAAACTTCCAATATCTTTTGTGATATCAACTATCTCCTCTTTTTGTTCATGGGACTTTTGTAATGTTTTTATAAAATTCTGTCTTCGTTTTCCTTGTTTGATAATTAACGGTGCATTTTGTGACGCAGGATTGAAATTCATGCGTGAATTGCATCACAGATATATTCGAAATAGGCTGCAGTAACAGAAGACCAGTCTCTTCTTCCTGTGCTCTCCAAAGCTGCTAAAAAAACATTTTTGAGACTCTATATAAGTATGTGGAATCTAAAGGATTGTTAACTGGTAGACAATATGCATACAGGAAGCAGATGGGTACCTGCGATGCAAAGAACCTTGCTGATGATTTTGAGTGTAGAGTAACTCAAATAGATTGTAGTGCTGCTTTCGATTTATCAGTCAAATCACCAGGCACTTGTTTATAAACCTCAAAATGTTTTAGGATTACTTCAAGATTTCCGTAAGGCAGCAGCGAGTTGCTGTGGACGGGGTCTTTAGTGAACCAAGAACTATTGTGCCTGTTCCATGGGGCAGTGTTCTTGGCTCACTGTTATTTTGATTGTATGCAAGCGATATGGGTGTTGGCCTGGAAAACAAGATTTTTCAGTGTGCCGTTAATGCAACACTTGTGGGTGTAGCAAACTCCTCAGTCTTGAAAAATGAAACTGCCCTCGGCATCAATCGGGGCACGGACCGGATCAGGGAACGATGTAGTCGGTGGGGTATGAGACTGAACTCCAGTAAAACGAAAACACTATTGATTTGCAGATCTCGTACAGATTTTCCACTCCATCCTTCCCCTTCAGATGGATGAAACTGTTCATCAAGTCTGAAGCTTTAACTATTCTAGGTGGAACTTTTGAGAAAAAATCTACCGAAAGTTTCAGCAAATGCCACACGAAAGTTAAGTATTGTTCGTAAGGCCTCATATATTTATAACAGTGATAAAATCAATGCAACCTGTTTTAGGCCATTAATTTTATACACCCTTTACTGGAATACTGTTCTCCGGTTTGGATGTCTGCTTCTGTCAGAGATTTATCTCGTGGTGGTAGGTTTCTGTTCCCTAATAACATTTATGACTTGGACCATCGACGGATAGTCTCTTGTTAGTCACTTTTTCATAAGTTGTATTACAGCAGAAATCTTTCATTTTCACAACTGATCCCTGATCCCCATTATCTGCCGAGTAAAGCAGATTCCCTGAACAGCAGCATCAATATGCAATAAATGTGCATATTGGAACTTCCAGAAGTTCAAGCGAAAACCCAATGTTTTACTTCCCTCATTACTATTCTTCTTGTATTTTAATATATTTTTATCCATTTATCTATTTATTGATTTTTTTTTCCCTTTTTTGATAAGTTAGATCTCTTCTTTCTGTATTTCCTTTTACTTCCTCTTTCTTCTTCCATACGAACACCATATTCTTTGGAAGCTTGAATTTGAAGTCGATGGCCCCTGTGGGCTTGTTCCATATGAATAGGTTTCATCTACTGAATAATAATAATAATAGTAGTAATAATAGTAATAAGGACATGATAGTATGCATGGAAAGCAGAATCATCTTATGCAGGGTGATATAGTGACAGGTGTAAATTGGTTAACTTGTGGAAAGACAGACCCACACTGAAACTACAGTTACAGAAGCGAAGTCCATTAGACAGATGTTACAGTAATACTAAAGCAGGATATAGAGAATTGCAGTACAAGTTTGAATTCATTTTTATACAGAAATAAGTCGGAATAAGTGTACATTTCTGCAGTGTAGAAATATTTTAGTAATGAAATATGTATATCATTTAGATGAACAATAAAAACTATTGCTGCCCATTTACAAAATAAATTTGTGGTTAAGTCATTACGAAATGAAAACTTTTAATAAAAAAGATGGCTGATAAAACATTTTATTTATTTTACAAGAAAGGAAAATGTTGATGTTTCCATACAAAAAGAGAAGAAAAAAGAAAGAAAACACGTAATCTTGCTTATATCAGATATTAGGTTTTCAAGTAAATGCACAAGTTGAAATAACGTCCATGACTGAAGTATTGCTCTGGATACATATTACAGTACAGCATGCAGGGTTTAAAATGAATTATTAGACATTACTGAAAAGAAGATCAGGCTGATACCTACCAAGCCCCCCACCACCACCCCAAAAAGAGTGTACCCTAACCCAACTTAAAAAAATCAGGCTCTTGGTCCAGTATATCCTAATCATTCCAACTCGCCTGACGAAGGTGTAGCCGGGTCCAACAAATTATATACTTCTGCATACATGGTGACCATTCATTTGCAACGCCATATGGTCAGCTCCTCTGAGCACGGTCGGATTCGGTAGCTCCTCCTATGATCCTGCGGTCCGCTTCATCGAACAATTATTATCATTATGCAGGGAAAGGTAAAAATAAAAATCATCGAATTATGAAGAAGTGGATTCTCATTTGCACGTCGCCTCGCGTGCGTTAGCCCGCCTCGGCCGGGGGGACGGGGGGACACGGGTGAGGGAGGGAAAAAGATCTGGGGAGGGAACGGGGAAAAGGGTGAAGGAGGGGGAAGAAGACGGGGGATTGAGGGGAAGAAGACTGGGAGGGAGGGGGAAAGAGAGGGGAGGAGAGGGGGAATAAGACGGGGGAGAAAGGAGGGAATGAGGGAGGGGTAGAAGACGGGAAGGGAGGATGAAAAACGGGGGAAAGGAGGGGAAAACACGGGGGAACGGAGGGGGAAAAGACGGGGAGAGGGAGGGGGAGAAAGACGATGGGGGAGGGAAGGGGAGCGGGGATAAACTAGGAGAGGGAGAGGGTAAAAAACGAGGGGAGGGAGGGGGAAAACACTGGGGAAAGGAGGGGGAAAACACAGGGGAAGGGAAGGAGAGGGAGGAGGGAAAATGACTAGGAGAAGGCGGAAAAGACATGGGGAGGGAAGGGGAAAAGGACAGGGAGAGGGGGGAGGGGGAAGAAGACGGGGGAAGGGAGTGAGGGGAGACATTATAATCAAACGTTGAGTCAGTCAACTTGAATATAATTAGAGTTAATATTAAATGAAAGCCTATCGATATCGAATTGAAGGGGCATCGATCTTCGGAGCCAATACTTCGATTTGGAAGAAATTAGGGGAGAATGAATTCCCATCCAGTCGCAATTATCCGCACGAAAAAGGGGAATGACATCGGAGGAAACAAGAGAGGAAACCAGGTCAGAAGTTTTTCATATGTTTTTATTTTACAGTTATTTGCTCTCTCTTTCCCTTCTTTTCCTGGTTTTTCCCCCACCTCTCTTCTTTATTTTTTAATTACGGTCAAAGCTAGCACGAAATGGATGGGGGTTGCTGGGGGTTGGTGTGGTGGTAGGGGGTTTGCATGATGCTTTTCTCATGTATTGAAGAGAATAGAAGGGTATTTTTGTGGGCTTCAAATTACAGCGAGGATGGCGGGTGCCGTTCTTTCTTCCTTTTTTATTGTATTTTATTTTATTCTATTTTTTCGTACTTCCTGTATTTCTTTGCTTCCTGGCTAATTGGCATCTTTGTCGTTTCGCCATCGGGAAAGTTTAATGACCATTAATTATATAAGAATGCTTTTGGAAATATCTATTATAAGATAATGATATTCGTATATGTGCATGAGTGCATGGTTAACATTTTTGCATATATCGCATTTTGTTTCTGTTTTTGGAAAATTCGTATTTCGTTCGACTAAAAGACTATGTTTTCACATTTATACGCA
>NC_061089.1:54306229-54318729 GCF_015104395.2 Macrobrachium nipponense
GTAATTTTTTGTGTTTGTGTGGAGAGAAAGGCGCTATTTTGACGTCATCCATTGAGGCAAACCCTAACAAAAATCATCAACGATTACTTTATTTTTCCAATAGAAATATTCCTAAGTTTACATCATACGCTAACCAGAGAGTAAGGTATTGCTTGCACAATCCTCCTTTTTTATTTTTCAAGTCAATTTTATTGTTTTGCATGACACCGAAACTAACTTCCAGTGCAACTGTTTCACTGGAATTCTAATCGTAGTTTTGAGCATTTTGTCTTGGGAACAAACTGTAGCATGAATTCAGAATGGAAATTTGCTTTTTATACTTTAAATTCTTTTACACATCTACGACTGAATTATATTTGAGATTCTTTTGTTCAAAAATGCTATGTGATTTAAGTCGTCCCACTCGACTTTGGACGATATTTGTCAGTAGTAAGCTGTGCAATCCTGCGCAATCTCTGTATACACTTTACGCTTTTATTTCCATTCTCTCTTTCTATTTTAATTTTTAATTGTTGTATGCCGTTGCCTGAAATTCTTCTATATTTCCATTTCTCTTTTCCGTCTGCATTACGTATTACCGAGCTTATTCTAGGAACCTGTGTTTAGATAGAATTATGGGAAGGTTAAATATATATATATGGATATATATATATATATATATATATATAATATATAATATAATTCAATTCAACTTGAATCCACGTATATATATATATATATATATATATATATATATATATATATATATATATATATAATTCTATTCAACTTGAATCCACGTATATATATATATATATATATATATATATATATATATATATATATAATATATATATATATATATATTATTATATATATATATATATATATAAATATATATATATATATATATACATATATATATATATATATATATATATATATATATATATGTATATATATAAGCTTGGTGAAATTGTAATCAGGTTTAATTCCTTATTTGTTTAATTTTTATATTTTGCCCTTGCACCCTTGCTGATTGCTATCTCTCCCCGATCGTTTTTCGGTGTAAACCATGATTCAGCCATTTGGAATTTCAAATTAGGAGTCTGATTTAACCTTCTTCTCACATTTAAGAAACATGAAAAGAGACTGCGTGCATCTATCCCTTTCCCCGCCTTATTTCTGCACTTTATAAACCTTTATTTTTTATTTTATTTATTATTATTTTTTTGTCGTTAACCCTGCCTCTTCTTCTTTGCACGAAAGGTCATTTTCCCCGCTTTATATCTGAAATCGTATTTAGATACGCTTATTTGCATTTGAATCAGACAGGGAAGCTTTCCCGTTCTACGCTCAATCTAAAATTTCCGCTGCGTGTTCATAAAGACCAACATTTTTTGTCTCTCAGGTCCCAAAAAGGGATTCTCAGGGGTCTTTTGTGAGTGCAAACACCTCGACTGTTCTTTCTTTTGCCCCTTTCACTTTTTTTTTTTTTTATCTTGCCTCTTGAATATACTTTTGGATTAGTAACAAAGAACAACTTTTCGGGGGGACAGAATTGGGGAGGGGGAAGGGAAGGGCGGTGGTGCGCCTTTTCACAAGTTACGATTCAGGTGGTTCTCCCGAAGACCTTTTGACTGGCTGTAATATCTGCCACATTGAAAAACCTTTGCAAGCACCCACGCCCCTTTTGGCCCTATTATCTCCGGGTTGGACGGCATCACGCACCCAAATGACGCTCTCTCTCTCTCTCTCTCTCTCTCTCTCTCTCTCTCTCTTTGTGTAGCACCCTCTGGCCGAAGACTCATTTCATTCATAACTGATCATGGAAAAACTATTCTCGTGTTAGGTGTGGCTTGGGAGATGGAGCCTAGACCCTCACGAACGCGGCGTAAAAAAGACGCCGAATAAAACGCGACAAAAGTAGCCCCGTGTCTTTATATCGTTCAAATGAGGTTCAGAGTTCAATCCCTATAACCCACGGGAGAGGCCTTTCAAAGGCGGATTCTCGCACGCATGTTAGTCCTGCCTTTAATGAGTGCCCTTCTGTAATCTTCTTGGAGGGGATCTGGCGTGGACCTTTTCACGGGGTTGAAAATCAACCCAAATCAACTTTGTGTATGTGTTTTTTCTCTCTCTCTCTCTTTTTTACACTTTGCCATGAAAAGTCACTCTTTCGGCTATTCCAGAGGGCATTGTGGTCAGCCAAACTTCTCTTTATAAATAGTTCCGCACAGGAGGCCAAGTGTCTGCCTTTCTCGGTCATGTGGGAATTCATCTTTATTAAAAATTTTGTATATAAATCCTAATCCTCATTTACAAACGAGAATTTCGCCCCACTGTTCGCCTCTAAAACATTTGAATACGAGACAAATGAGTAAGACTCTCACAAGGTGGTTGTATCAATGCCAGACTTAATCATACGCCATTGAATAATTTGGAGATGCGTTTTTAGAAGCATTGGAAATGTGCTGTGTATGTACGTATATTTGTATGCATATCTGTCTGTCTATCTAATATATATCTATATATATAATAATATATATATATATACATTATATATTCATATGTATGTGTGTCCGCGCGCGCGCGCATGTTTTGTGTTCCCATAAAAAAACCAAACACCAAAACAAAATCAATGCCAAAGCATCATCCATGATAAACCGTATGCCAGATATCAAAACCAATAAACCACGCCATTATAATATAACCACCAACTCATCATACAATTATCTTCTGAGTTTGCTCCAAAAAATCTAAAAATAAAATCGCATTAGGTCAATTTATGCATTATGAGAAACCGAAGGAAACGTAAAAAGGAAAACTAAACAAGTAAATAAATGCTCCTAAATTTCTTCGGGGTAATCAAGTTTTCTGCACAGCGTCTAATACTGTATGAAACTCTCAGCCACGGCACATGAAACTCTCAGCCGTGGCCAATGAAACTTTCAGCCAAGGCCACGGTGGTGACCTGTGTTGTTGGAACTTATAGCGGTGCCAGACACATGATCATAACTAACTTTAACCTTACATTAAATAGAAACTACTGAGGCAAGAGGGTTGTTTTTGGTATGTTAAATGATTGGAGGATGGATGATCAACATACCAATTTGCAGCCCTCTACCCTCGGTAGTTTTAAAGATCTGAGGTCGGACAGACAAAGTGGGGACGGACAGACAAATAGCCATCTTAGTAGTCTTCTGATACAGAACACTATAAGTGAAAACAGAAACATAACACACCGAATTTATATTAAAAAAAAAAAATAATAATAAAAAACAGTAGTCGAAGCAAACTCGTCATATCCAGAGCGAGCAGCAGTTGAAGGCGAGAGAGAGAGAGAGAGAGAGAGAGAGAGAGAGAGAGAGAGAGAGAACACCGGGAAGGAGAAACTTTCGACCTTCTTTAAAAAAGGAGTCCCGGGTCAATCGCTTTCCCAGCGTGGGGCTGACCGTCCGACCGGCACAGACCGGGCGAACGGGATCCTTACACAACCCGGCACTCTGTAGCTTCAGCAGCGAAGGGGTTAACTTCAGGAGAACGAACACCTTGATTAAGAATGCCATGCAGGCATCAGACCACATGTCCCGCTACCATTGCTCCGGCCCCCAGACGAGTCACGGAGAGAGAGAGAGAGAGAGAGAGAGAGAGAGAGAGAGAGAGGTTAGCACGTATCCATTGCATTTGTAGAGGTTAGACGATTCTCTGCACCCCCATGTCTCATTATATATATATATATATATATATATATATATATATATATATATATATATATATATATATATATATATACAAATACATACATACATACATACATACATACATACATACATACATACATACATACATACATATATATATATATATATATATATATATATATATATATATATATATATATAGCCGTATGAAGCAGGATTACTACACTGGGTGTCATTATTACAATTCGGCAGTTAAGTGGCTTTCAGAATATATATATATATATATATATATATATATATATATATATATATATATATATATACATACATTGTGTGTGTGTGTGTGTGTGATGAATTTACAATGGAAGTAGAATGTTAAAAGTAGCTTTTTATTGCATCAAAGAGGTCAACTTATCAATTTACTATTTATTTTGGGGTGAGGATTGGCGAAGGGCGTCGTTTTTCACTGAATCACTGATCAGGCGGATTCGCAAAGCCCTTGGAAAATTATTTTTTATTACTTAGGATTACTATTATTAGTATTAATGATAGTAATTATTATTACTTATTACTTTTTGAAGTACTGACGAGTTTTGTGTATCGAGCAAAATCTTGGAAAACTCAATGTTGTTTTGCCCGAATATGAAAGTAAAAAATTATGAATTCTTCAATCTCAAAAAATTAAATAAATAAAAAATTTTAAAAATTACAAATTGGCTGGTTTAATACTATGAATAGTCTTCACCCAAAAATGAATATCTTTGGTTAATTTACCTTGCTCAAGAAGAACAGTCAGTAGCGATTTTCCGTTCTTCACAAATTCTTGTCGATATCGTAGTGGTTGAGGGATTACATGAAATATAGGGAATCAAGTGTTTAGAGAACGCATGTCAGACAGAATTATCTGTGTGAAATGGTGTTATAAATAATTTTCCTGTACTGACTCATTTTTAGTTTTCTGTGAGAGAAAAATATTGAGCTGGCTAAGTTATCTGTCCGTCCGCCCTCAGATCTAAAAACCACTGAGGTTAGAGGGCTGCAAACTGGTATGCTGATCACCCAAACTCCGATCAACAAACATAACAAATTGCAACCCTTTAGCATCCGTAGTTTTTATTATTTATTCAAGGTTAAAGTTAACCATGATCATGCGTCTAGCACCGCTATTGGTTGCCAACAACACAGACCACCACCGGGACATGGCTGAAAGTTTCATGGACCACGGCTGATATTTTTATGGGCCGTGGCTGAGAGTTTCATGCAGCATTATACGCTGTATAGAAAACTCGATTACGCCAAAGAACTTCGGCGCATTTTTTTACTTTTTATTATGAAATCAGATAGACCTGAATCCTGGGCAGCTGCTAGGTCATGCTGTTTGTCGTCCGAGAAATTTTGAACTCACGTCGGTCTTTTACAGTTCTGTATTCAGTGGCAGGATGAGACAAAACCCTCTTCATTCTCAGTTACAGAAGTGAAAGTGCAAATAGGGTTAAATAGACTGGAATGATACTATTATTATCATTATTATTCAGAACATGAGCTATTCTTATGGAAAAAGCTCAAAGACGCCACTATCTTGAAATTCAAGCTTCCAAAGGCTATTACCTTCATACAGAAGGTAATAGAAAATAAATGAAGATGATATCCGTTGTTAGAAAAGAAGAAATAAATTTACAAATAAATTAATAAATAGATAAGAATGTAAGTAAATGATTAAAATTCAAGGAACATTCAATGAACGTAATTTTTTTTTAACATAAGACCTTAGTGTTTAAGATCGTTTCCCATCGAAGAGAGTCAGTGGGTTGGCACTAAAGAAAATATATCGTTTACTTCTCTTTGTGGATAAAATCATTGAGAAAATGTAATTGTTCATTATACCCCTAATACTTCGTGTCTCTTGGGTGACTAAAGGAAGAAACAAAATCATTATATTAGAAAAGGAACATCGTACATTACAAGTGCATTTCTTTACCAGCCACAATGTCTTGAGATTGGAAATGATTTTAGTGACCTTTACCGGAATAAAAAGTGGAATTGTTTCAGTAAAAACTCCTTAGATAAAATACTGAATTTATTTACAATGTATTGACTTACGAACAATATTTATGTACGCTGTCCATATCTGCATGAATACGATTCACTCATGCAGTGAGCTGACGGATAATTTACGCCTGAAGTAAGTTAAGAGATGACTTAAGCGTGAAATGTGTTGGTGCATTAATCGATCCTAAGGGCTACTGACTGATATTTGATTTATGATTTACTCTGTAGCGTTATTTATTCAGGTTTATATATTATTTGATTTTGCGTTAAATTTGCGAACTGTATTAAATGCATGCAGAAACAGAGAACCTACTGTTATACAAGCGAAAGCAATTCTCCATTCCTTAAGCAGCCGATCTGAAGCGAACCGTAGTTTGCGGATATTAAAGAAAGGTTAAATAAAAAAAAAAATGAAATGAAAAATAAAAAAAAGTCAAAAAAAATTCAGCCGGAGAAACAAGTGTCAATATTTACTTTCGCCAAGAGCGAGAAATGAATTCGGGGCGGGGGGCGTTAACTCTTGACAGGAAAAAAGACGAAAATAAGATTGATCTCAGTTTCTGATTCTCCTCAAAGAAAGCATCTGAGAAACGAGGCCAAGTGGGGCTCCCGGAACAGAAAATTCCCAAATTTGCAGAATGCGGAATCGGGGGAGGGGAGGAAGAGGGGCAGGTTGTTTCTTTTACGAAAGAAACGGAGCTTCTGACAGTTCTTCAGGGTGAACAAAAATTAGATTTAAAAAAGGGTCGTTTTTGTATTCATTCTATAAAGAAATGAATACGCAAGCTGAGAATCGTAAAAACCAAATTCAATTTGTAAGTTTCGTTTTATCAGGTCTGAAAAGTCGTGATTGACCTTTTTGTGTTCGTATTTAGAAACCACCATTATTTTTCAGTTTTATCTTCAAAGTTCAGACGCGCAAAAACCCTTCAGTTGCTGCGCATCCTACATGAAGGATGAAGGACCACTCATTCAAACTTTAAAGAAAAAAAAAAAATTATGTGCGTTTCGGGCTTTGTTTTAAACTGGTGCACAATACTTGTCTGCTACTTTTGAATATTGGACCTAGATTTTGTCTGAATGAATAATGAGTAACGAGACGTTTTAGGAACCTTGTCAGGAAATGGATGGTCTGTGTGTGTGTGTGTATATATATAGTATATATATATATATATATATATATATATATATATATATATATATATGTGTGTGTGTGTGTGTGTGTGTGTGTGTATACGATATAGAGTAATATATATATATATATATATATAGATATATATATATATGATGTATGTATGTATGTATGTATGTATGTATGTAGTATGTATGTATGTATGTATGTATATACAATATATATATATATATATGTGTGTGTGTGTGTGTGTGTGTGTACAATATTAAATCACTCCCTCGGTATATCCCACGTTTGGGAACCACCGATCTAGACCTACAGCCTTGCGTTACCCTTACGTAGATGGTAAATGAATCAAAATCCATTTCCTAAAAGGTAAAAGAAAGGTCACGTCTGGAAATCACATCAATATTTAGAAACTGCCTCGTGTCTGGCAGCCATATTGAAACAATGAAGAGACGTCTCGCGCCTGACAACCCAAGACAAGTGTGCGAGGAACTGTAAAATTGTGATACCTTTGGCTTCGAGAGTGGTCAGTGTGGCTTTTAGTGTAGCACTTTTTAGCAGGCGAGAATTGGGAGTTGTCTTTAATAAATGAATAGTATAAAGTAGTAGGGAGACATACGAACGACCAATAACACGATATTTGTATTAGAGTCCATTCATTTTTACATTTGGCGTAACTCAACTAGGATACTATAGTACATCACAAAGTCCACGGGATTTGCACATGATTTTTTAAATGCTTATAGAGTTGTTGCACTCCTCCCTCCCTTTCTCAAGCACATTATATATACATACTTAGGAGAGAGAGAGAGAGAGAGAGAGAGATCTAAATGCTAAGGGGTGTTAGGGGTGATTTTCGATGAAATCGTAATATATATATATATATATATTATATATATATATATATATATGGTATATATATATATATATATATATATATAATGTATATATATACATCATAACATATATACTATATATATATTAGTATATATATATATATATATCTATATATATACTATATAATTATATATATATATATAGTATATATATATATATATCTATATATATATATATATTATTATATATGTATCTATATGTTATATATATATATAATATATATATATGTATATATATATATATCATATAATATATATATATATATAGAATTTAACATTATATATAACATATAAATAATATATTACATATATATACTATAATATATAATATATATAAATTAATAATAATATATATATATATTATATGTAATTTATTTAATTTTATGTTATATATGGATATATATATATAAAAATATATATATATCTATATATATATAGTATATATATATATTGTTGTATATGAAATATATAATATAATATATATATATATATATATAGTATATATATATAATATATATATTATATATATATATATTTACTAGAGGAAGACGGACGAAAACCACACATCACTAGGTTGTCTTTTTTTATCTTTTTATTTTGGGGCGACGTTTCGTAATATTACAGAATTACATCTTCTGGGCTGCACATAAGAAAAGATAAAAACATAACAAAGTTAAAAAAGTTAAAGTATAGTCTAAAAGTTCATTTAAAATACATTCAGAGTAAAAATGAAATAGATAAAAATAAAAACACAACAACCAAACCTAGAGGTGAGACAGCAAGGAACTAAATGGAAGGAAACCACCACTGTACGAAATTATGCTAAATACAATTGACTCGCAGATGTATGGGTGTTCAACGATGGTTTATTGTTTTTATTTTTATCTATTTCATTTTTACTCTAATGTATTTTAAATGAACTTTTAGACTATACTTTTAACTTTTTTAACTTTGTTATGTTTTTATCTTTTCTTATGTGCATCCCAGAAGATGTAATTCTGTAAATAATTACGAAACGTCGGCAAAATAATAAAAAAGACAACCTAGTGATGTGTGGTTTTCGTCCGTCTTCCTCTAATTATGTCGCTTGGAGTAGTTCCCTGTGCCCTGTGTCACTATATATATTTATATATATATATATGTAGTTATAATTATAATAGTCACAATGCCCTCTTAGATATATATACTATGATTTTTTAGAAAATGTCCCCTGATTCTCTCTCTCTCTCTCTCTCTCTCTCTCTCTCTCTCTCTATTTATGTATATATAATGTGTTTGAGGGAGGGAGGAGGAGTACAACCACTCTTAAGCATCTCAAAATTCATGTGCAAATCCCATGGATTTTGTGAACTACTATAATATCCTACAGCTAAAGTCTAGCTTGAGTGACGTCCAATGTAAAGATGAATGGACTCTAATACAAATATCGTGTTATTGGACAATCGTATATCTCCCTACTGCTTTATACTATTCATTTATTAAAGATAACTCCCGATTCTCGCCTGCTAAAAAAGGCTACATTAAAGGCTGACCACTCTCGAAGTCAAAGGTATCACGATCTTACTGTTCCTCGCAATCTTGTCTTGGGTTGTCAGGAGCCAGACATCTGTTCATTGTTTCAATATGGCTGCCAGGCACGAGGCAGTTTCTAAATATTGATGTGATTTCCAGACTTGACCTTACTTTTACCTTTTAGGAAATGGATTTTGACTCGTTTACCATCTATAGGTAATGGAATACCCTAGGTCTAGATCTGTGGTTCCCAACGTGGAACGTACCGGGGGATGTGATTTGAGTTTCAAGGGGGCCAATCGGAGAATGTTTAAACCCAATTATTGGTCTTTTTATTTCCCCGCACATGAATTTAAGAATTATATACTGTATCACCGCGGGGTGTATCAGTATTTTAAGGTGGTTAGGTGGAGGCATGGCCAGAAAAAGGCTGGGGATCTATTGGTCTAGGTAGAGATTTCACACAAACATTGAGCTAAATATAAGCCTACAGATCTAGGTCCCCAGAGGCCTCTATGAGAAGAATAAAAAAAATTAAAAAAAGAAAAACCTTAGGAATCAAAATGAGCAGACCCATCTGTTATTTATCGAAGGTCAAGCTCTGAATGTTGATATCTGATAGCTGACTGGCATAAAAATTCCTCATCTGCCCTACACCTGAGGGTCTAGGTTCCCAAATTAAAATTTCAGGACCTCAGGTAAGCCTAAACAATGAGGAAAAGTGGCAGTAAATGAAAAAGATAAATTCATGCTATAAAAAAGCCTTATGGAGAACAATGTTATGAGGAAAAAGAAAATCGGAGAGTTAACTCAAGATTTCCCTCTGGGTGGCATGTATGATGAACGATAATCAGTATATGATTCAAAGTCTTTATGTGTATGTGAGAGAGAGAGAGAGAGAGAGAGAGAGAGAGAGAGAGAGAGAGTATATTAGGATTCGAAGACCTGTGTACAATAAAGTGAACACTAATCCATGTAACATTCAGTGGAGAGAGAGAGAGGGAGAGGGAGAAAGAGAGAGAGAGAGAGATCAGAAAATCTCTATTTATAATAATATAATAATAATAATCCAATGTAACACTCAGAAAAAGAGGCAACAGAATCAACCATACTGATGCTCATGGACGACAATCAAGCGTATGGTAAGAGCATCAAGGAAATAGATACCCTAATCCAGACTGTAAGGATTGTATCTGGGGACATCAGGATGGAGTTTGAATAGAAAAAATGTGCCTTAGTCAACATACAAAAAGCAAAGTAACGAGAACTGAAGGGATAAAGCTACCAGATGGGAGCAACATCAAACACATAGATGAGACAGGATACAAATACCTGGGAATAATGGAAGGAGGACATATAAAACACAAGAGATGAAGGACACGATCAGGAAAGAATATATGCAGAGACTCAAGGCGATACTCAAGTCAAAACTCAAAGCGGAAATATGATAAAAAGCCATAAACACATGGGCAGTGCCAGTAATCAGATACAGCGCAGGAATAGTGGAATGACGAAGGCAGAACTCCGCAGCATAGATCAGAAAACCAGGAAACATATGACAATACACAAAGCACTACACCCAAGAGCAAATACGGACAGATTATACATAACACGAAGGAAGGAGGGAGAGACTACTAAGTATAGAGACTGCGTCAACACCGAGACAGAGCACTGGGGCAATATCTGAAAACCAGTGAAGACGAGTGGCTAAAGAGGGCATGAGAAGAAGGACTAATAAAAGTAGACGAAGACCCAGAAATATACAGAGACAAGAGAATGACAGACAGAACAGAGGACTGGCACAACAACCAATGCACGGACAATACATGAGACAGACTAAAGAACTAGCCAGCGATGACACATGGCAATGGCTACAGAGGGAGAGTCAAGAAGGAAACTGAAGGAATGATAACAGCGGCACAAGATCAGGCCCTAAGAACCAGATATGTTCAAAGAACGATAGACGGAAATAACATCTCTCCCATATATAGGAAGTGCAATACGAAAAATGAAACCATAAACCACATAGCAAGCGAATGCCCAGCACTTGCCACAGAACCAGTACAAAAAGAGGCATGATTCAGTGGGAAAAGCCCTCCACTGGAGCTTGTGCAAGAAACATCAGCTACCTTGCAGTAATAAGTGGTACGAGCACCAACCTGAGGGAGTGATAGAAAATGATCACGCAAAGATCCTCTGGGACTATGGTATCAGGACGGATAGGGTGATACGTGCAAACAGACCAGATGTGACGTTGATTGACAAAGTCAAGAAGAAAGTATCACTCATTGATGTCGCAATACCATGGGACACCAGAGTTGAAGAGAAAGAGAGGGAAAAAATGGATAAGTATCAAGATCTGAAAATAGAAATAAGAAGGATATGGGATATGCCAGTGGAAATCATACCCATAATCATAGGAGCACTAGGCACGATCCCAAGATCCCTGAAAAGGAATCTAGAAAAACTAAAGGCTGAAGTAGCTCCGGGCCTCATGCAGAAGAGTGTGATCCTAGAAACGGCACACATAGTAAGAAAAGTGATGGACTCCTAAGGAGGCAGGATGCAACCCGGAACCCCACACTATAAATACCACCCAGTGGAATTGAAGGACTGTGATAGAGCAAAAAAAAAAAAAATAATAATAATAATAATAATCCAATGTAACACTCAGTGGAGAGAGAGAGAGAGAGAGAGAGAGAAAGAGAGAGACGAGAGAGAGAGAGAGAGAGAGCCGCGGGGGGGGGGGGGGGAGAATAAATTGGGATCAGAAAAATCTGTGTAAATAAAGGGAACATCAAAGCCATGTAACATTGAGAGAGAGAGAGAGAGAGAGAGAGAGAGAATCCTGAGAGGGCTGACTTCTGTGACAGAATAAATAAAGAAGAAGAAGAAGAAGAAGAAAAAAGAAGAAACGCCGGCGAAAGGGGAATGGAGATTTGGTTGGTCAGTTGATGTCACTTTAAATACGGTGGCCTTTGCATTTTTTTTGGGAGGCGTGAAGAAAAAAGTTCTGTTTTCCTCGTCGGGATGTTATTTGGATTCTTCTTTCATCTTTTCTTTTATGCTTTTTGTTTGTGATTTAATCCAAGATAGGATGGTATATATATATATATATATATATATACATATATATATATATATATATATATATATATATATAGTGTGTGTGTGTGTGTGTGTGTGTGTGTGTGTGTGTTCCACATGCACTTTGAAACGCAT
>NC_061089.1:54323729-54336229 GCF_015104395.2 Macrobrachium nipponense
TTTGAGATGTTTCATGTTGAAACTTTGAGATGTTTCATGTTGAAACTTTGAGATGCTTCATGTTGAAACTTTGAGATGATTCATGTTGAAACTTTGAGATAATATATGTTGAAATTTTGAGATGTTTCATGTTGAAACTTTGAGATGATTCATGTGGAAACTTTCAGATTTTTCATGTTGAAACTTTGAGGTGATTCATATTAAAACTTGTCTTATGCTAAGAAACACCAGAAACGAATTTTCACAAACTACAAGCTTAAGTTACTCTGAAATATCTTTGGAACCGTATATTTTTATTTGTGTTAACCAGAAAGGCGAAGATCTGTTTTAAAAAATAATTTTAGATTCCTTAATTCCAATTTAAAGGCCTAACTCACTTAGAAAATATACTTTCTGTATCTGTTCATCCTGAAATGTGAGGAGCTATGTTAGCAGAAAAGGATTTTGATTTTTTAATAACAATCTAAAGGCACAACTTACTTAGAAACTATACATTCTGTATTATTCATCCTGGAAAGGGAGGAACTATGTTAAATTTTGTTTACATCACAACCTAAAAGCAAAACTTAGAAACAAAAAAAGTGAGAAACTATACCAGAAACTCTTTTCAAAAAGAAAATATCGAAAAATGGGGAAATATGTCAGAGAATCTTGTCAAAAAGAAACGACTGATAGATAAGGGACCATGTTAAAGCTATTGTTAAAAAGCAAAATTGAAAAAAAATTAGTAAATGTTAGAAATGGTTGTAAAAAAAAGACAAAAAAAAAAAATCCTATACTAGAAAATCTTAGTAGCCTCCCAATTCGATATTCTTACAAGAGTTTCAACTATTCCTTTTGTAATCCTTCGTCTGTCGGAGTTTCTTGGAATGTTCACCTTTTGCATCTTTGAAGGGCTTGTCAGAAATTATGAGATTCTCTGGTTTCTTGTTGGCCTCAAGGAGAATGGTAGTTGTGCATTCCGCATGTATGTATTATTTAAGCTGCTTTGAATAATAATAATAATAATAATAATAATAATAATAATAATAATAATGTGCTGTTAGATAGGAAGGCTTTGTAAGTAGCTGTTCCATCATCATCATTATTATTTCAGGACCAGTGAGATTTTCGTAAAAATTAATAATGGTTCTAGTTCTATTATTATTATTATTATTGATTATTATTATTATTATTATTATTATTATTATTATTATTATTATTATTTATTATTATTATTATTATTATTATTTAGGTGTCGACGCTCTCTTAAACAAGTCCTGTTAAATAGGATGGTTGTATCATTTTAGTAATTTTGTATTTGGTTTTCTCAATTTTCCTTTTAATTTTCCTTCTGCATTAACATTATTGTCCCTATTTTAACGTAGAAGAGGAATATATTATAAGGAAAATTTAAAAGATGCCATATACCTCAAATTCACTCAAATGATCCAGCCACCCTATTTAACAGGGTTTGTTGAAGAGAAGGTCTACTTTCTTCTGATGAATGGGAATAAGAATAAATAATAACCCCCTAATAATAATAATAATAATAATAATAATAATAATAATAATAATAATAATAATAATAATAATAAGGAACCGAACAGATTCCGAAAGTTATCTGCACAGTTTTATATTTGAATATAGTATATATACATAACTGTGGATTTGTTTCTCCAATAATAATAATAATAATATAATTAATAATAATAATAATAATAATAATAATAATAATAATGGAACTACAGCCAATATTGCTAAAGTTTTGATAATAACTTTGGTCACTAAAGTAATAATAATAATGATGCAACCACTACTAACGATATCAGATACTGAAAATAATAGTATCAGCATTATTACTGTCGCTATTAAGATGATATGCAAAACAGTATTATCATAATGCATTTATTAGTGGTGTTGTAACAGTCATCAGGATCAGCATTAAGGAATCTGTCGATCAAAAAAGTAAGTCTTCAATAAGAGAGAGAGAGAGAGAGAGAGAGAGAGAGAGAGAGAGAGAGAGAGAGAGAAGCGAACGGTAGCTATATATTCACACTTTTTTTTTTTTAACGTAATAGTTTTTCTTTATAATGTTCTATACATCTACTGTATTTACTGTGACTAATATTAAGCACATTTCTTACAGCAATTAATTGTTTGTTCAGAATCTGTCAATATTAGATTGTATGGCAATACACACATATATATATATATATATATATATATATATATATATATATATTATATATATGTATATATATATATATATATATATATATATATATATATATATATATATATATATACATATATACATATATATTTTTTATTTATTTTTTTTTTTCAGAAAGCTTAATTAATTTGCCTTGTTTTACAATCCTTACCGTTCCTTCATTTGTTATTTTATGCGTTATGATCATTATCTATATGCATCTGCATCTGAATTATCTATCCTATTAGTAAGATAAGAGATTTTTAGTTACGATGACCACAGTAATTGCGTCGCCAATTTCATACAGGCAGCATAATTATTATTACATTATATATCTGGGAAATTAAAATTTGGTTATCCAAAACGTACCTTGTAAAGAAAACGTAATTCATCAGATTCATATTTCATTATATTTTCCATTGTATTATTTGGTATTGTTTATATGTACCATAATTCGTGTTTCAACCATTCTATTTGAATTTATTCCTCGAGTTATATAACTATGAAAACTATGCACAGAATTTATAACTTCGTTCGATAACTTTTAGTATGTAACAGTAAAAATGTTGCTCTCCTCTCCTCTCATCTCTCTTCCTCTCTTCTCTGTCTTCCTCCTCTCTCTCTCGTCTCTCTCTCTCTCTCTCTCCAAAGAAGTTGTTGTAACAGGCGCGTTTTGAGTATATTTGGGCAATTTTGGTGTCTTGCCGATAAATTTTGAATTAAAAGTCTCATAGTTTATTTATGTGTGAAACAAAATGGCGTCAGTACATGCTCGTCAGGCGTATGCGCATGACCTTAATTTTTCCAGTATTTCTCAACAGCAGAACATCGTACGAAGTTAACAACAGAACTTCGTACTTTCTTCACAACTGAGGTTCCTGCTTATGTGTGCCAGCTCGCTCGTGTGTAATGTGGAATAGATTTTTTTAAGTGTATCCTGAAGACAACCTAGAAAACCAGACGTTCGCGCGGGATCTATTCAACCCCGGAGATGACGTCAGCAGACGCGCCCAGATATCGAAAAAGAGAGCGAAAGCCAAAACCTCTCGTATGAAACGCAGGCTAATGAGGACTTGAACCGTCAGCGGTGCCTATCAGCATCTGCTGCAGCGAGCAGCCGACAAAATAGGAGAAGCTGGGCAGAGTGTAATCGATATGAAACCCTCTCTCGGAGTCAGCCACACCTCGCCAGAGGTCAACGTAACTGCCCATAAGCGCCAACACTTCAGCGGATCCCCCTCCCACACTCCCCGGCTTCCCCTCCCCCTCACCGATGCGTTGCCGAGATGCCTTCCGGACATAATCGTAAAATTAGGTGGGTGTTGTTTGGGCCTTTTGATTATCTGGCCGATATCAAAACAGCATCAACATAATCGGTATTTACAAGTAAGTTTCCGAAGGCTTCAGCATGCCGCATTATATGCAAATGGATCCCGGAGTGCGCCTGGATTAAATATTCCGAGCGGAGGAGAGAGAGGGAGAAGAAGAAAAGGAGATGCTTATCTTCAGGGTGTCCAGACACTTGCACCCAAAGGTAAACACTAATCTCCGCGCCCATCTAAACAACGCATCTCGCGTATCGGGGAATCTCGGCGTCACATAACTCCGGGAATATAAAACCTATTGATATTAATGATGCGATGCCAATATCGCCCCTTGCGCGAAAAAAAAAAACATGGAAATAATATCACAGACCTTTATTAGCATTCCGCGAGAAATCTTTCCTCCCCAGGATGTCGTATATATATAAATATATATATATATATATATATATATATATATATATATATATATATATATATATATATATATATATATAATATACTATTTTTTTTTTTTTTTTTTTTTTTTTTTTTTTTTTTTTTTTTTGGTACGATAACCTCTTGTCTTTCTCATATCACTTTGCATTGCAGATGATTCGATTTGGCAACACAAACTGAGGACATTCGCTCCTTAAGGATGCTACCTGAAGGTGTCCGGGTTCTTTCTTACACTTGTGCAAATAAAAGCGGAATAAATGGAAACGATTTCTACTTAGAAAAAATAAGAAAAGACATTTTTTAGAAAAGGAGAACAAGTTAGTGCTAGAGACTGATTTTATAAGTCAGTGACTACTGTTGCTCCCTGGTAAAATGAATAGAATAAACAAAACAATTCGGAACGTCTAGCAAGGGACCAGAAAGAAGACAAAGAAGACCAGAACAAAGGAAAAGATTGAAAATTTAAATAAAATGTTTAGAAGGGCAATAAAACGCAGATGTATAGGGAAGAAAGGAAGATGTGTCTGTAAAAATGAAAACTAGCAAGAGAAAAAGGCAAAAAAAAAAAAGTATGGAACTTAATATAATTTTTTTTTAAAGTATTAAAAATAAACCGTCTTTTGGAAAAATTAGCTGTTTTTGTAATACTTTTTTGTGAATAACGAATCAGTTAATGGTTATTCATCTTTCACACACAAGCATAAACGCACTTACAGCCGCACGTATGCACGCACGCACACACGAGTATAAACTGTGAATGTGTTATATTACCTAAATATCTATCCTGTGTATATATATATATTTATTATAATATATATATTATATTATATATATATATATATATGTGTGTGTGTGTGTGTGTGTGTGTGTATGCATATATATATATATATATATATATATCTATCTATCTATCTATCTATATATCTATCTCTATCTATATATATATATATCTATATATATATATATATATACATATATATATATATATATATATATATATATATATATACAGCTAGATAGAGATGATAGATAGATATATATATATATATTATATATATATATATATATATTACTATATATATATATATATACATATATATATATAGTATATATATATAAGATAGATCATATAGATAGATAGATAGATAGATAGATAGATAGACTAGATAGATAGTATAGATATATATATATAGTATATATCTATATATATATCTATTATATATATATACATATAGTATCTGATATATATACATATATATATACATATATATATATATATATTATAATATATAATATATATATATATATACTATATCGTATATATATTCAGATATATCAGTGTGTGTGTAAGTCGATTTCTCTTTATTGAGATCTATGAATAGCCTTGTCTGAGTTTTTTTTGTAGTATGTATTTTTCAGGTATTTTTTTTACTTAGTTTAGCCTAGAAAGATTAGTACATTTGAACATGTTAGTGAATATTTTTTTATATTCTGGATTACAAATATAATTGTCTTGTGAAAAAAAGCGATTAATATTATCATTCAAGAATTTGAAAGCAATATTCCTGTAACTTAAAATCAGGGACTTTATGAAATATGTTTTAATGTATTTGTACTTTTAGAATTCAATGGAGAATACTTACGTAGCTGTTCATAATATGGAAACCTGTACTTTATATTCCCAACGTTAATGAAACAAAGGTCAGTTTCATGTGATTCCAACGTTGAAAATGGACCTTATCTAAAAATCTGATTCATTCTTAGTATCGCAGATCATATTATTAAAAGCAACACTCTCGATGTTTCGTCTTATGCGTCATTTAGCCTGTTTTGAAGGTGAAACTAGAAACCGGTTTGAAGGTAATAAGTTATTCATATAAAAATAATAAGTTTCGTTCTTGTCATGCATCATGTGTCTAGATAAATAAGCAGATATTGTGTTTTTATATGTATGTATATATAATTAGTAATATATATATATATATATATATATATATTATTATATATATATATATGATAAATATAAAGATATACATAGTGTGTGCGTGTATATATATTATATATATATATATATATATATATATTTATATATATATATATATACCACATACGTAAGACACAATAGGTTTATTTATTAGACTCATGATGGATGATATATATATTTATATCTGTGTGTATGTGTGTGTGTGTTACCTTACGCAACCAGTGTATGTAAAACTATACGTGAATCCCTCTCACATTAGGTAAAACACTCGTCACGAAAGCTGTACTTTTAACGTCCCATTTTGGTATGGAGAAGAGGCGTTAGTTGCAACTAGTTAGTATGTTTTATGTTTCATTCTGCCTGATTACATGTCCACTTTACCGTTGACGAGGCCTTTTTATCCATCCGTGGATTGTCGTACAGCCATTTTAGTTCGAATACATATTACGGTATATTCGCCTGTAAAAACCTTCTGACTACGTGTTCTTGTCATTACTTATTGTGTGACAAGAAATCTGATAATTTTCGTTTACTAGGCTAAGTAAGATTTTTTTTGAAGTGAGATAATTTAATTATTATTATTATTATTATTATTATTATTATTATTTATTATTATTATTATTATTATTATTATTATTATTATTATTATTATTATTATTGCTATTCTGTTGAATAAAATGCCAGAATTCAGCGAATTAATCTTATATATTATTTTTCTATTTTTTATTTTGGAGAAAAGAACAATAAAAAATAGAAAAATAAAACAAAATTGAAAAACTGTAAAAAAAGAAAAATAGAAAAGATATTATATAAGATTAATTCGCTGAATTCTGCCATTTTATTTAATAGCATTTGTTTAAAAGAGGGTCTTCTTCTAAAATGGGTGGTATTTATAGTGTGGGGTTCCGGGTTGCATCCTGCCTCCTTAGGAGTCCATCACTTTTCTTACTATGTGCGCCGTTTCTAGGATCACACTCTTCTGCATGAGTCCTGGAGCTACGTCAGCCTCTAGTTTTTCCAGATTCCTTTTCAGGGATCTTGGGATCGTCCCTAGTGTTCCTATGATTATGGGTACAATTTCCACTGGCATATCCCATATCCTTCGTATTTCTATTTTCAGGTCTTGATACTTATCCATTTTTTCCCTTTCTTTCTCTTCAACTCTGGTGTCCCATGGTATTGCGACATCAATGAGTAATACTTTCTTCTTGACTTTGTTAATCAACGTCACGTCTGGTCTATTTGCACGTACCATCCTATCTGTTCTGATACCATAGTCCCAGAAGATCTTTGCCTGATCGTTTTCTATCACTACTTCAGGTTGGTGCTCGTACCACTTAGCTATTACTGCAAGGTAGCTGGTGTTTCTTGCACAGGCTCCAGTGGAGGGCTTTTGCAACTGAATCATGCCTCTTTTTGTACTGGTTCTGTGGAAGTGCCAGACATTCGCTTGCTATGTGGTTTATGGTTATCATTCCTTCAGTTTCTTTCTTGAGTTCTCCCCTCAGTAGCCATTGCCACGTGTCATTGCTGGCTAGTTCTTTAGTCTGTCTCATGTATTGTCCGTGCATTGGTTTGTTGTGCCAGTCCTCTACTCTGCTCGTCATTCTCCTGTCTCTGTACATTTGTGGGTCTTCGTCTACTTTTATTAGTCCTTCTTCCCATGCACTCTTTAGCCACTCGTCTTCACTGGTTTTCAGATATTGCCCCAGTGCTCTGTTCTCGATGTTGACGCAGTCCTCTATACTTAGTAGTCCTCTCCCTCCTTCCTTTCGTGTTATGTATAGTCTGTCCGTATTTGCTCTTGGGTGTAGTGCTTTGTGTATTGTCATATGTTTCCTCGTTTTCTGGTCTATGCTGCGAAGTTCTGCCTTCGTCCATTCCACTATTCCTGCGCTGTATTTGATTACTGGCACTGCTCATGTGTTTATGGCTTTTATCATATTTCCGGCATTGAGTTTTGACTTGAGTATCGCCTTGAGTGTCTGCATATATTCTTTCCTGATCGTGTCCTTCATCTCTTGGTGTTTTATATCCCCTCCTTCCATAATTCCCAGGTATTTTTATCCCATCTCTTCTATGTGTTTGATGTTGTTCCCATCTGGTAGTAGCTTTATCCCTTCAGTCCTTGTTACTTTGCCCTTTTGTATGTTGACTAAGGCACATTTTTCTATTCCAAACTCCATCCTGATGTCCCAGATACAATCCTTACAGTCTGGATTAGGGTATCTATTTCCTTGATGCTCTTACCATACAGCTTGATGTCGTTCATGAACATCAGATGGTTAATTCTGTTGCCTCTTACCTTGAGTTGGTACCCAGCATCCATCTTCTGCAGTACTTTTGTCATGGGAATCATGGTTACTACGAAGAGTAGTGGGGACAGTGAGTCGCCCTGGAAGGTCCCTCTCCTGATATTCACCTCTGCTTGTCTTATTCAAGAGCTTGTAAGTATTGTATTCCAGTTGCGCATTGTATTTTTGAGGAAGCTGATGGTGTTTTCCTCTGCCCCATATATTTTCAGGCATTCTATTAGCCATGTATGCGGTATCATGTGAAAAGCTTTCTTATAGTCTATCCATGCCATGCTTACAGTGGTTTTCCTTCTCTTACTGTTCTTCATTACTATTTTGTGTATCGGGAGCTGGTCTTTTGTGCCCCTACACTTCCTTCTGCAGCCTTCTGTTGGTGGGGGATGGTGTTTGTATCCTCTAGGTAATTGTATAGCCTTTTGCTGATGATACCTGTTAGTAACTTCCACATTATTGGTAGGCAGGTGATAGGCCTGTAGTTAAAGGCTACCTTTCCCTTACTCTTGTCTTTCTGGACTAAGGATGTTCTTCCTGTGGTCATCCATTTGGGCGCATGGTGATTTGTGATGCAATGCTGGAGTTGTTCTGCTATTCTTGAGTGTAGGGCCTCGAAGTTTTTGAGCCAGTATCCATGGACTTCATCGGGACCTGGGGCTTTCCAGTTGGGCATTTTCTTTAGTTGGTGTCTGACTGTCTGTCGTGATGTCAGTGAATCTTTATTTTATTCTCCCTTTTTCTTCAGCCTTGACTTCCTGGAGCCATGTTGCATGTTTGTTGTGTGATACCGGATTGCTCCATATGTTTTCCCAGAGTCTCTTACTTGGTTCGGCTTCAGGAATTTCTTGGTGGTTGTCTTCCCCTCTTAGTTGGCTGTATAGTCTTCTCTGGTTGGTTCCGAATAGTTTGTTCTGTTGGTATCCCTTATTCCTGTTCATGACCGTTGGATCATATGTGCTTTGGCTTTAAGCCTCTGTTTAACATCTACTATTGTTTTGTTTATCCCCTCTCCTGTACTTTGTATTTCTCGTTCAGTTCCTCCCTTTTTTTCTTATTATTATTATTATTATTATTATTATTATTATTATTATTATTATTATTATTATTATTATTATTATTATTATTATATTCAGACGATGACCCCAATTCATACGGTCCGAAGTTTGAATCCCGGCTCGGCCAACGCGGAATCAGAGGATTTTATTTTTGGTGATAGAAATTCATTTCTTGATATTGTGTGGTTCGGATCCCACAATAAGCTGTAGGTCCCGTTGCTAGGTGACCAATTGGTTCCTAGCCACGTAAAAATATCTGATCCTTCGGGCCAGCCCTAGGAGAGCTGTTAATCAACTCTGTGGTCTGGTAAAACTAAGATATACTTGACTTCATACGTAACAAACCATTGACTTGAAATTCAATTTTCCAAAGCAAATGGTGTTGACTAGAGAAAAGTTACGGAAGGTAATGGGAAATATAGAAAGAGGATATCACTTTGTGAACTGCTTTTGTTTGAAGTACATCATCCCTGGCCACATATATCCGAAATGAAACGATACCTCAGATTACGTTACGGGTGGGAACAACTCATGACTGATTACTATTCCCATCTAAACTATCAGTGTACTACTGACGCTTTATATAGTGTCATTCGTTGAACTCTTCACCTTTAAGTGCTGCTCTGTAGGTTACGCTTCTTTTTCGCCTGATTTTTTTTTTTTTTTTTTTTTTACGCATGAAAGCGTAACTGAATCATTTCGCCGACATGTTTTTCGTTTCTGCAAGTTGGTTCTTCCAATTTATTGTTCCGGGATAAAGGTGGGTGACTCCGGTGTGCCAGGGTTCTCTCTCTCTCTCTCTCTCTCTCTCTCTCTCTCTCTCTCTCTCTCTCTCTCTCTCTCTCTGAACTGTGTGGGTTTGTAAGATCTCAAGGCACATTTATAGGTAGCACCTGAAAATTCTTAGTTGTCCACACGACCTTACAAGGTATGTGTTTGCTACCTCTTGAAGGAAATCACGAGAATGTTGGAACATAAAAGAATCATTAAGAATGTGTAGGAAGGAGAGAGAGAGAGAGAGAGAGAGAGAGAGAGAGAGAGAGAGAGAGAGAGAGAGAGGTAGTTAAAAAGAAGAGGAGTAAACAAACATGGAAAACTGCCAGCAGAAGTAAAGGCTTACAGAATGGTACATAGGTAGGCAGAGAGAGAGAGAGGAGAGAGAGAGAGAGAGAGAGAGAGCACTAAAATGCACCGAAAACCCGATCGTTTCCGGCCAGCTAGATTTAGCAAACGCAACCGCAGCCACAATAAAAACAATAGCGGCGTGAACACTCGACGACGCAAGAAAAACAGCAGCAAACTTTTCCACTTGACACTTTTTAACGCAATTCCATCTTTCAGGAAAGGAGAAATGTTTCTCTCTCTCTCTCTCTCTCTCTCTCTCTCTCTCTCTCTCTCTCTCTCTCTCTCTCGACCCCATGACAGGTACTGTAAATAAATTTCCCTTTATTATAGAGAGCCTGTCAGCCTTCCCCTACTAGAGAGCTCCCATCTCCGTATTTTATAAAAAGAAAAATAATTAGAGGTGGGGGTCTTTAGGGCCTATTATCCCCTTGCAATATGTAGGGGGAGTAATTAAGACTGTTCCATTCCGCTATACTTCAACCCATAACTATTTTATGGCAGTCATTTACGTCATTTACATCTGGCGTACGTGTTTAAAGTAATGGTAGTAAAGGCACAGTAATCCGGACTCCTTCCTAATGTATATGATGTATATATAGAGTTTACCTTTGCTTGTTTACAGTTCCTCGTTGGAAGAGTGGGTTCCGTGCTTGCCTACCAATTCGGTAGTCGAGAGTTCGATTACCCGCTCTGCCAACGTGGAATCAGAGGAATTTACTTCTGGTGATTAGAAATTCATTTTTCGATATAATGTGGTTCGGATCCCACAATAAGCTGTAGATCCCGTTGCTAGGTAACCAGTTGGTTCCTAGCCACCGTAAAAGTATCTAATCCTTCGGGGCCAGCCTTAGGAGAGCTGTTTATCAGCTCAGTGGTCTGGTTAAACTAAGATATACTTAGTTTAACACAAACACACAAACATACACACAAACACACACACTTATTCTAGCTTCGCTTTGTTCATCAGCTGTTCTTGTATGTTCATAGTTTCTTCCTGACGAATTTGTTTAGTTTTTCGTATGTAAATTCCTAAATATATTTCTTTTTCCTAGGTACTGGGTACTGTCATGTCCCATATGTTTACCTTACTCTCTGAACGGTTGCTTTCTGTGATTTTTATTATTATTATTATTATTATTATTATTATTATTATTATTATTATTATTATTATTTCTGTACGTTAAATAACAATAGAAATCACAAATTTCATTAAACGTAACATGTGAGCAAAAGAATTTTAATATTGAAGGGAAAACGATTCCTTGTGCATTATTTGGATGACTGCTCGTGATGAAAGCTAAATACCATAAATAAAGACAGGCAGAAAGATAGACAATCAGAGAGAGAGAGAGAGAGAGAGAGACAGACAGAGAGAGAGAGAGAGAGAGAGAGAGGACGACAGAGGCTGTTGAAATAGGAAAGGAGAAACCAATTTTATTGAAAAAAGTAAGCTTAAAAATCCTTATTTATCTTAATAAATTAGAATTTTAAACGATCCTTTTTCATGTTTGCTCTTAAAAATATTGAGAGGAAAAATATATATATATTTCAACCTCATCTACATCGACAGACAATTTCATTCTTTCCCTGCTGCTGACGAACAACTGAATAAAAAACATTTTGAAAAAACATTTTTTATTTAGTGATATGAGAAGTAATATTTTTGAACACGACTGAGTCTCAGATTGCAATATAGTTTTCCTTCGAGGTGGGCGTATTTTTAATACATCATTCCATATTGCGTGATGACAGTTGGTCTTGCAACAAGTATGATTTGAATATTTCTTTCAAAAAATGAGTAAGTTTCTTTTCTCTTTTGTTTGTGTCACTTACAGGTGAGGAGAGAATATTATTCAACAGTATTGATTGACTGGTTAATATTCACTTACATACAGAAAACATCGATGATATATATATGTATATATATATATATATATATATATATATATATATATATATATATATAAATGTGTGTATATGTTTATGTATTATATATATAATATATACATATGTATAAATATAATGTTTATATTTAGCTGTATCAATGTGTGTGTATGAGTATGCATGCATGTA